>NC_133796.1:17648221-17948221 GCF_043250625.1 Sebastes fasciatus
ACACACAAACAGGGACACACACATGCACACACACAGGAATGTATAGTAGTTCTGGCTCAGATACATTGGACCTTGTTTAGTTGAGGCAGTGACATGTGGAGTGACTTAATGATTAATTGAATCTCTTCTTGTGTGAACATCTGTACCTACATATGTTGCTATTGTCAAAGTTCCTCCTCGCATAACTTGTGCTAAGCCCCTCTGGAGAAGTGTTTTTTAATTCCCCTGGAATTAATGCATACCATATTGTATGGGGAAATACCAACAGAGGATATTTTACCACGGCTACAGGATACAGTATAATGCTGGACAAATGCAGGGTTGAAGAACTTCTGATGCAACAGGACAGATTGACAATGTTTACTATCATTATACATCTAATGTAATACATTTAATGCCTTCCCTGGTGCATGATAGATGGAAGATTGGATAACTCTACAGAACCTAGAATGGATGGGATGTCAGAGTATCTGTGTTACCTTCAACACCAGATTGAATCCTGTGATGACAACGTAGACTGTATATAAGAAGTGGACGTAGTCACCGTGACGTCACCCACTGGTTTGTGGACTGCTGTTTTGAAGCCTCAAGTTCGGCATTTTGGCTGTTGCCATTTAGTTTTTTTGCAGCCAGAAGTGACGCGAGAGGCGGAGCTACAACCGAATGTGGAATAAGACATTTTTAGGTGACCAAAAAGGTTATAATTAACTTTCATAAACTGAAAACACACTATGAAAGGATTAAAGTTATAAGAAGAAAACATGGACAACTCCCAGACCGGACAACGCTGTGGTAACAACCTGCCAATCACAAGGTAGCCACGCCCTAAAGCATACCCTGCTTTATGGTCTATTTGACTCTAAATAGGACCATAATTTACTAAATGAACATCATGCTGTATTGAAGAAGACTTGAATCTAGTGATTGAGACCATAAACTCATGTTTACAATGTTTACTGAGGTAATAAATCAGGTAAGAAGTAGGGTCATTTTCTCATAGACTTCTTTACAATCAGACTTCTTATTGCAACCGGAGGAGTCGCCCCCTGCTGGATATTAGAAAGAATGAAAGTTTAAGGCACTTCCTCATTGGCTTCACTTTTCAGACCCGGAGGTTGCCCACTGGTTGACAAGCATCATTGTTTTTGAAGTATGCTTGAGCAAGGAATTGAGTGGTTGATTTACCAATAACTTTCTCAACAGCTTTTAAAGACATGAATGGTGAAATCTTTTGTTATTGTTTCTTAGGAGGGAACAGGACAAAAAGGCTCCCATGTCTGTCACATGTTCATAGAAAAAGCAGGAAAAATGAGTTAGCAGTAGTTCACAGTGGGGCACTTTAAACGTCTTAAATGCTTGCTCGCTCTGCTATGTCTACTGGGCTGGCTCTCCCTTCCAAGCAAGATCAGCCTGGTCGACACCAAGAAGTTGAGAATGAAGCACCAACAACCAAAAGCTACGCAAGACATGTCAACCACCTCACATTATTTTAAGTCTGGGCCTCAGGCAGGTGGTAATGGCAGTGGACTTATCTAGCTGGGGGCGCATCTGCCTTTGGGCCAGGAGGTTCCCCAGACGCTGAGTCTCCCCCCCGCCCAATTACACACTTTTAAGGGGTTGGCTGTGAGTCCTGCCTCGGGGACTCCAGGACCACAGCCACCATCTGCAGATCCTGCTCCTGTAGTTGTCAGCCACAATGATGACATCATCTGCGTAGGCTGCAGAAAACACCTTGTGGTGAAGTTATTTTTCTGCGCTCCACAGAGAGGACCATGCAGGCATCTCCTTCAATATTGGTACTCTAGAGCTGGCCCCAGAGCAGTCTGGTCCGATAGCTGCTGGTCCATATTCACTACAACTCGGTTCACTTTCTTTTGGGGATTACAGAAGCACATAGTGAGTTGTGCACCTCAATTGGATTATTAAAAACACAAACATGCAGTCAGAGAGGAAACTAAATGGCCACTCCAGCTTCACTTGTCAGTAAGTTACTGGCTACATGTGTACTGGTGACATCCATGGTCAGAGTCAAACAGACTTCCAGCCTCTCTACAAGTTCGATGAATAGCATGAGCACTAATTACCAGCTGAAGGCAGCTGCGACTCTAACGCCATGCCAGTCACTGTCTCAAATTCCAGACTAATACCAAAACCACCACACCCCACTGCCACAACAACCATCATCCCTGTGGATGGATAGAGCTTTTTTCTTCCTGAAACATCATGTAGTTGCTCGGCTCGTATTTGACCGGAAGAGAGAGAAACAAGAGGGGGCAAAAAGGTACATTACATTCCTCTGTTTCAGAGCACGGGGCTTTCAGCTCCTCATAAAGACCTTGACCTTTGGCCCCGATGGGCTTTTGTGCATGATTCACGGGCTGCAGAGGCCCCTGATCCCATTTATCTGTTTGTGGTGTGTGTGGGTGTGGTTATGGCGTGCGCACATGTGGGAGTATACATTATATTTGCTCTTAAGTGTGCAGGTTTGTACGTGTGTATGTGTGTGCATGCTCAGGTAGAGCAAGTTTCGGTTGTGCAATGTTACATTACACAATTACAGTAGCTAACTTTTCATACTAGACATAAGCATAAAGAACGCTTATAATCCGTTAGGAGGGATAAACCTGAAGAGCAACAAAAATGTTGTTGTCCTTGAATGTTGGGTGTCATATAAATGATGTCGCCTGGTAATTCCTCAGTCTTGCTGTAAGACAAAGGTTAACCATGTTTGGCAGTTTATTTTGTTTTTTTTCATTTTGTTTATCATATGAGACAGTGTATAGTGAACTGTGGTGGTTGCATGATGCTTGCTTTTACACAGATTGCTCTCTACACTCGACTCAGGCCATGCTTTGAATGTGAAGTGCTTACTGGTTGCCAGTGACCACACTATAACACGCATCAACACACTTGCATTTGTGGTTCCCTGTGTGTGTCTAAAGAACTTTGACTGGGTTTGGCCTTTGTCCATTATCCCCACTCCCATTTACCGCTAACTGATTGCCATGATTGGACTATTACTTTCAAATGATTTTGTAAAGTATGTTGTATAAATGTAAAGGTAGATGGACTGGATTACTCCAAATAAAATAACGAAACCATTACTTCATATGCTTTTTTCCAATTTGTTTGCAGGTAAAAAATGTTATGAAATAAAAAGAAACATTTACTTTAATTTCATTATCTATATAACACAGCACACCAACTTTTAAATTGCAGTACCTAGTAACTACAGAAAGCTCTAATAGTGAACATAGTATAATCAGATTACTGTAATAGAGATATATTGTCCAGTACACTCTCACTCTGCCCACTCACATACAAAAGCCTCATTCATCACAGAAGCAATCTAACTTTCAAATCAACAGAAATCAGCCCTGGCCACAGGTGACTGGCCTGGCCAAATAGCCTTTTACGTGTGTGTGTGTGTGTGTGTGTGTGTGTGTGTGTGTGTGTGTGTGTGTGTGTGTGTGTGTGTGTGTTGGCCTGTGTCTTTTCTTGTGGATCAGACAATTTAGACAGAGGGCAGGGGTGTCCAACACTGAAGGCCTCATGATTGCACTTTGCAAAGTAGCCCACATTTCTTGTTTTTATTCCCATATTATTCCCCAGCCAAATAGAAGTCTTAAAGGTACAGTATGTAGGATTTGGCGGCATCTGGTGGTGTGGTTGCAGATTGCAATCAACTGAGTGACTCCCATTCCAAGACAGCCCCTGACATGAGTCTCAGAGTGCAAAATCGTGGCAACGCTGTTCGCCTTGCTCAAAGGCCATCCTTACCATAATAACACTCTTCAGGAGCAACGGACATCAGACGGCGTCTGGCGGTACCACTGTTTTACACTTTGCGGCTCATGTTATCGCAGTTTCACAAGCATGATGGAGAACTACGGTGGCTTTCAGGTAACATAATTGCTAATTAGTGGATTATCATGATGACATTATTAGGGTTTAAATTGTAAAACATGAAAAATGTGACTCAAACGGACAATGCAACATACAGCAGCAGTAGACAGATATGTACAAAAAATAAAGAAAGGTATGCAAACCAACCCATGGCAATGGACAGACACAAAGAATGATGATGATATAGAAATAGATGGAGACAGTAAAAGAGACAAAAACAGCAAAAACTAAAAGACCTCCAGAGACCGAGACAAAGACAGCTAAACCCTGAGCTAGACAGAGCAGAAACCAAGCAGTTGGTGCTAAGGCAAACAGTACATCATTTACAGGCATTACCATACCAACTGATAGCAGAGTGAATGTGTAAACCTGATGATGATGGGCTTGTCTCTTCACATGTCAGAGGCAGCAGCAAAGGTCACTGAGCACCGAGGAAGTATGAGGCTTTTAGGGAGGAGGAAAACACTAAATACTCCTAATCCCCCGTTTATTTGCCGCATGGATGGTTAAAAGCTACTCTCGGCCTCATAAAATTAAAACCAAGTGTGCAGCGGACTGTGGAGAAGAGGCACGGATATAGAAAGATAGCACGAGAGGAAGGGAAGAGGAAAGACTTAGATGATGAGGCGAGAAAGACAGTGAGATGGAGAGAGGAAGGAGAGAGGGAGGAGGAGAAGTGTGAAAAAGAAGAAAGGGGGAATTGAGAAGCGGTGATGTGCAGCTCCAAAACATTCTTTAGCAGAATGAGCTGTCACCTGTACCTCCTTTGCCTGGCGATCTATGGTTCACACCGGCTGCCTTTGATTAATACATCCCACCTAAATCATCGAAAGTTCCCCTTTCCTTCTTCCCCATAAAATGCAATACACAACACAAATCAGCCCCTTAAACAGTGCAGCCGGATAACAATCGGAAAATAATGCATCTTACCTGGGCCATCCCGATAAATTGTTCCTTATAACACCCTCCCTTAAACCAAAATCAATTCATCCGCCTCCCATTTTTATTAAAATCCCCAGTAATAAATCTTCCCCCAATGTTTGTTCATCTGTTTTTTGATACATTTATATCACTTTCAGTTCTGCTCCAGTGTTTCCCCTGCCTCTGCAGCGTAAAATGGGAAAATCTATTTGGGGCCAATAGAATAGTTAAAGGGGTGTTATGGGTGCCTGTTCTTGTGGTGAAAATGGGTGTCAATTTGTGTGGCTGTGTGTGTGTGTGTGTGTGTGTGTGCGTGTGTGTGTGTGGTGTGCGTATGTGTGTAAATGGAATCGATAAATGTGGCAGTGCGGTGAGTAGATAGCACTCTTCCTCTTGCCTCTCTGATTAACCCACACAACTGAAAACCTGACAGCAATATAACAATATTAAAGGGTGTGTGTGTGTGTGTGTGTATGTGAAGGTGTTTGTAGGTGTGTGGGTGTGCACGTGTGTACCAAGTTCATTTAAAACTGTCTTTGTCTTTTCACAAGAGAATGTCATGTTTACGTTTGTGAGTGTGGTTGCTGTGTGTTTGTGTGTGTGTGTGCAGTGTTGAGCTTATCTATGTATGTGGCTGCATCTTTTTCCTGCTTAATGTTTGCAGTGTTTTACTGGCAGTGCTCCTCCTACTGCACAGGTGACATTAAAAACAAGAGTTTCAAGTTACAAGTTTCCAAACTCCATTTCTATCAGATGACTGAAAACACAACCCGGTCTCACGGGAAGGACGACATTACACGAACATGTGCGTGTCATGAGGACGCATTTTAGACTTTTCATATGTCATTTGTACGTCGCTTTTTGCCTGTTATTTGTATGCCATGCAACAAAACTACGATATCGACCGTAGTCAGGATTAGGTAACAAAACCAATTAGTCAGGTTTAGGAAAAACGTCATGGTTGGGCTGAAAATACAGTAAGTACGTAAACTAAGTGCAATACTTACGGAAACAACGTAGCACAAGTACAGAAAACCAGCACGAACGTCATTAAAAAACATGTGACAAATGTCACTAAAGTAATTTAAAAAACAAAGTCCTGTGTTTGTTGGACACATCCACCTCACCTCCGGCCCGTCATAAGTAACGTCTTTCTCGCTTTTTATTCTACGTCACTAACTCTGATAATTTATACACCGATGTGTTTACATTGCGGTCAGTACAGGATACATGGCGAACAAATGACACGGAAAATCAAGAAAGGCGTACTTATTGCACGCTAAATGCCTTGCACGTTATCATGTCATTCATATGCCTTTTAGGGCAAACAGGTTTGAAAACAAGGGATAAACGAAAGAAAGAAAAGAAAGAAAAAGACACAGTGATATATTTGGAGGGTTAGTAGTTTTCCGACCAGGAATACACAGCAATTCCATGAAGAATCAGCACTTTCCTTTATTTTGCCTTATATTTCAGTCACCCAAAATGTGTCACCTCTATTTCTTACTGTTCATTAAGTTACACCTTCAAACAACATTATTTTCTGTCAACATCATCCTTATACTCATACAAGGTCATAACTTCACTCAGAGTGGCAATACTGCTGAGTAACATTAATTATGGTCTGTCCATAAAGTGCCGAGTGTACACTTTGCACATATTTGTTGTTTTCTCAATAATGTCATTGTTTTACCCCAGTTTCCATGAGTAATCAAAAGCTGACTGTTATTTTACCTAACAACACAAAAATACACTTGGTGCTGCAAATTATGCTAAACTTCAGTATGATTTCAACTTGACTGAGCAATTGTTAGACTTCACTGTCCAAATTGATGCTGTGTGATGACAGTCAGCTACAGAGACAAACCCACATAGTGACTAATAGGACGGAAATAGGACCACAGGACTTCATCGTCTGTTGACCTCTTGCTACCAAAAGTACTCAGATATTTTGCTTAAGTAAAAGTACCAATACATAAATGTAAAAAAATACTCCTTTACAAGTAAAAGTCCTGCACTAAAGTAAAAGTTAAATATCTAAAAGAGTAAGAGTACTTGTTCGGCAGAAAACTGACAGATACATTATTATATTTGACATTTACTGTAACTACCTTAGAGATAGGTAAGTTTAGTTTAGTCTAGTGGTGCCCAACCTAGGGGTCAGGTCCCCTCCAAAGGGTCACAAGACAGATCTGAGGGGTCTTCATGATTAGATAAAAGAAGTTTTCTTATATGGACTTTTGTCTAATCTTAGTTTTATTTGGTGAAAATATTGAATAATTTACTTACTAAACAAAGTTCTGCCTCCTTGTTCACTGTCCGGCTATTTCTGAACTTTGTCTGTATTTATTTCACCACGTTCTAATCACAATCTATCTGTTTGTGGCAGGGTAATGATGGACGACATAAGAATTCAGACAGCCGAATACAATAGGAATACAATACAATAAGCCTCATCGCCTGCATTGTCTCATTTGTTGGGTGATCAATGAACGTTTCGCAGAGTGCTGGATCAGTTGGTGCTGAGAAACGGAGAGATGTGCTGTGATTTATTCTAGGTGTTAAAAAATAATTTGTTTGGATTGATTAACGTTAATTAATTATGCTAATTGAGCAGGATGAAAACAGATGTCGAAAGTGCCCTCCTACTCATCCCTCGGTAAAACCGGGCCTTTAATTACAGATGCTATTGGTTTATCTAAAAATAACTCATAACACATGCAAATGTTTGCACATAGTACACACATGGACACGGACAGACACATACACCCTCACCAGCATGCATGTATGTTCACACTGACACAGAGTACAGGACACAAGGCTTTTAGTTTAGAGTTTAGTTTAGATTGGACTTGATGAACTTGGAGAACATCATAAATCTTTTTTTTATTTTTATTGGTTATTCAACATGATTCTGGTCCGTTACACTTTGGAGGTGATATTCTGAAGTCTATCTGTTTTTTTTGTTTTTTTTACCTTGGCTGTGTATAAATCTCTTTTGTTTAGAAAATAACAAATTTGAAAACCTGTTAAGACACTGTAACAGACTCCAATGCATAATGATGGGCTCCAAAACTGTCTTGCTTTTCAACCCAGTCTCACGGGAAGACGTATAAATAGCAAGACATTACACAGAAATTGTCATGAGTTTGCATTTTAGCCTTTTCGCGTGTAATTTTTACATACAAACGTCCGCAGTTAGGTTTAGGCAACATAACCACTTGATTAGGTTTCGGAAAAATATCAAGGTTGAGCTTAAAACAAGTGCATAAACGTCAGTAAAATACGTACGGAAACAACTTAGCATAAGTATGGAAAACACGTCAAAATGTCACTAAAAAACATATCTGGCGTGGAGCGGAGGACGTGTTGCTCGGGCTCTATCTGGTTGGCGTGGAGGGGAGGTCGTGTTGCTCTGGCTCTATCTGTTTGGTGATGCCGGGAAGCTGCTTGACATCCTCCTGGATCCACCTTCTCACATATGTTCACATTATATGTATTATTTTTTGTCATATGGATTGTTTATGTTGTATTTCCATTATGTTGTTACTCTGTACACACAACATCTATTGCACATCTGTCCATCCTGGAAGGGGGATCCCTCCTATTCCTCTTCTTGAGGTTTCTTCCATTTTTCTTTTTTCCCTGTTAAAAGGTTTTTTTTGGGGGGGGGTTCCTTATTTGATGAGAGCGTCACACTGTAAAGGACAGAGGGTGTCATATCCTGTACAAATTGTAAAGCCCCCTGAGGCAAATTTGTGATTTCTGATTTTGGGCTATACATAAATAAAATTGACTTGACTTGATGACAATCATCATATGACAAAAGTCATTAACAGAACTTACAAAACAAAACGCCGGTCTCGAACACCGATCTCCTGGTTAAAAGTCCAATGTTTGTTGGACCCATCTCGTTCACCATAAGCAGTCTTTCTCACTTTTTATACTACGTCACTAACTCTTACCGTAGCATAACACGTGGATGCGTTTACATTGCAGTCAATACAGGATACATGGCGTAGATATGACACGCCAAACGCAAGAAAGGCATTTCTATTGCACGCTAAATGCCTTGTGCATTATCGTGTCATTCATTCAGGCTGTGCTTTTCTAAAAACAAAAACCTATACCATCATAATAATTTGAAATAATCCGTTATTTCAACATTTTAGTTAATGTTTTTTTCCGCCCAAAGTAATCGTCAAGACATTTGTAGGTGCCTGACCACTGCAGTAAATGAATTCTATTTGTATTTGTTTATTTGTTTTCATGATGTTGTTTCCTAACTTGTTACAATATAAATTACATGTTGACTTTCCAGCATCCTTTAAGCATGCACCCAACTCAGTGTGACCATGTGTATGTGAGCCATGTAAAACTGTGACAGGGAGGCTCATGTTGTAGTCATACTGAAAGTGAGTTGAAGATTAGGAGAGGAGTTGAAGAAATGTGTGTCTGTTTGTGAGGTGATCAACCAGATTGAGTTGCTATCTTTCTCAACCAAACCCTTTGCCTGCGTGTGTGTGTGCATGTGTGTGTGTGTGTGCAGGCACATGTATATGTGAGTATGTGTAGGTATCTGTGAGCTCGGATGGGGCAAGAGGCTGCGCTGAGCCGCATGGATTTGCTGCTAAAGTTTGAACAGTTTTAAATTAAAATGTATTGCCCATTCTCAATGTATTGATCTCGGGCCCAGCTGTGTCAATACGCCGCCCCGGCTATTTTTCCAATAACTTATAAAGATCTGCCAGCCAGGCATAAATTCATTACATAGCTCTGAGTTTATATTCTCTCTCTCTTTTTTTTCTCCCTGTCTTTTTTTTTCCTTCACTACTTTTTCTCTGTCTCTCTTTTTCTCCTTTTACCTCTTCTTCACCGTCTTCCTCTTGTTTTTCTCGTTGTCACAACCCGTTTAAGTGTTAAATCAGGGGGCTGTTTTTGCGGCTGTTTCAGGTGTGATGGTTATCGACCACCAGCACTCCCTGTTGGGATTATGTTGTTGATATGTAGCCCCAAAAGAACTCCACCCAAGACTTGATGAAGCCCAAGGTGAAAACAAACAGTGATGCATGTAAAGAAATAATGAAGTGGGAAGATATTTTTTTCACTTTATGAATTAGCTGAAACCATTATGTCATTGTCATTGCATAAAAATGAAATTAATAAGAAAAATTCTTGCTGTACATCATTTTAATTTCTGAAACCTTGCATAATTTTACACAGTAATCACTGCCCTAACTTTCTAAAACTCTTCTTTTCTCTTTCCACTCTACTTCAGCTACGATCACATTTCCTCTCGCCTCGCTCTCCTCTTCCTTTCCTTCAGTCGTTCTCTCTTCTCTTCCACTTTTTTCTCCCCTTTCTCTCCTTTTCTTGCCATTCTTTCCCATTCCTTTTTTCTACTTCTCATCTCTTCTCCTCTCCTCTGCTCTCCTCCCTCCTCCTTCCTCTACTCTTTCCATCTCTCTCCCTAATCTCCCTCCACCTCCTCTCATTGTCAATACCTATCTAATTCCACTTTAGCACCAGTAATTGGCTGATGGATAGAAGCTATGGATTGGCCTCTTCCTGATGACTGCATGACATTTTCCCCCCTCCCCTACAGCTGGTAATACTAATAGAATTCCAAATCCGCGGCACCGGGATCCTGTCATGAGTAGGTCAACCGCTGTGTCAAGGTCCTATTGGAAAGCCGGCATCCAACATCTTAATTTAGACTTAGCCTTTTTTCTCTCTATCTCTCTCTCTGCCTCGCTGGATGATCACTGTGTATTCCCGTGTCTCTGTTTCTGTAGTTATCGCCTGCTATGCACCTCTGTTTGTTTATCTTTGTATGTCTCATTAACTGGTCACGCAAATATTTTCGCTAATTGCTTATTTTAGGACAGTTAGGAAACCTTATCAATTTGCTTCAGTTAGCGGATCATTTTCTTTGTATTTCATTTTTTAAGATTTGTAACATTTAAAAAGTTTGCATAAAGTTTGCTTGACAGTTGGATGGACCCGTAGCACCGTTTGTCATAACCAATACGCAAAATATGCAGAATTTATTTTGTCCTTTTCATTCAGTTCAGTGTGCAAATTATTTTTCATCCACTTGCCAACATGTCTGTCAGGTTTCTACATTCAGTCACCCACCAGCTCTTCACGTATTTTTCCAGACAATTTTGAATCTGAGTGTAAAGGATAAACATGTTATCTGACAAAACATTTAAAAAACAACCAGTCATGAATCTTGCCATCACTGAAATTCCGTTTACAAGACTGTGACTCTTTGGCTCCAATGTCTCTTTCATCTGCAAAATACCACCAATTTTATTATTTGTTTTCTGGTCTCACAGGCCACTGCTTTTATCTTTCACTTTGACAACAACTATTGTATAATACAAGTATAATAAGTCCCAAACTCATACTACATAATAATTCTTTACAGTAGCCCAATGTGCTGTAGGCTACTACATACTAATCATCATAGTATACTCTTTTAGCCAAGTTCCCGTGTCTTGCTTGCTACATGCTGAGGGTTAATCCTGAAGTTAGCAACAACTAGTGACAAGACGTTCCTCTGAGTTTTGCTCACTGTATTCAGTCACTTTATTTTACAGGTCCGCAAATTTCATGGTAATTAGCTGATAATTAGCAAGTAACCTATTTGAAATTTCTTTGGAATTACTGCCAAATTACCCCAATATTTACCTCAAAATGTATCGAAAATTACTTTATTATAAACATTATTTAATAATTATTATTACCAGCTATTTCCCAATAGCTGGTAATTTATTTAATACATTTCCAGGAAAAGAATACAAAGTTAATTGATAGGCTTTATTTCCATGTCTGCTGATAAATAGATAATAATTAGCAAATTACTTATTTGAAATTTCTTAAAAAACTCCCTGAATCATTACATTAGCTACCAGGTTACATTTATGTAGACAATAAGTGACACAATGGTGAGATTTGTGTCTGATCAGAAGTGTCTTCTGTTAGTTTTGGTTTTCCACCTCCGATGAAGAGCAGCGCACAGCCGCTTCTCAAGCCTAAGGGCCCCTTTTTAACCATGATATGCTATTTTAGCTTATAATTATTAAATAATGTTTATAACAACATCATTTTCGATCAATTTTGAGGTAAATATTGGGGTAATTTTGGGTGTAATTCCCCCAAAAATTTAAATAGGTTACTTGCTAATCACCTAATTACCATGAAATTTGCAGACCGGTAAAAAGTTTTACCGCCACTTCACTTCACAAATTGTCAACTTTCCAGTCTGAATACACTAAACATACTAAAAACCTGCTAAGAATCACTGTATAGTATGGATTTGGGACAGGCCCAATCTCTGTCAGGCCTATAGTCTCTGATGTGACTTGTTTCCAGAGTAGAAAAGTTATAAGGTGTAGCTGACGACAACCTCTCAGTTCTCAAGTTGGTTGTTCAGTTGTGCTTTCTTTTTTTTTTTTTTTTAAAAGCAGTTATTTAGCATTTTTGCAGTGAAACCAGTCAAGACAGAATGAAGAGGATTTGTCTGTTCCAATTTGTAAAAACAATATTCAAAGTTGGCCCCTCCTCCCACCAGAGGTGCACGTCCCTTGACCAAGGTTAAAGTGCTTACCAGCAGGAGAAAGCCAACCACAGATTCACTCTCATTTTGGAACCAGCTTTGTCTTCTTGCTGTTCCGCCTAGTTACTGTATATTTGCAGGGGTTTTTAGTGTGTAAATCACAATTTAGAAAAGCCAAAAGTCAAGAAACTAAAACAAAGTCAAGAATACTGCAAATGCCGTTTTGGAGACATTGATACCTCAACCTCTGACAGAGTCGACCAATGTGTGTGTGTGTGTGTGTGTGTGTGTGTGTGTGTGTCATTTGAAGGATTTGACTGATGTTGTTTTATTTGATGTTTTGTTGTCTCTTCTGAGTCGTACCCTGCTGGTCTCTTTGTTCAAACATACACAGGCATACCTTTGTGAGTGTGTATGGGTTTCTGTGCGCACAAGTATATATATCAAGGCGTACACACTTCTGGCAGCACAGCTCATTTATATCTGTCTATAGACTTTGAATTGAATTTCTGATCAATGAGGAGGACATCTCGTTCCTCCTCTCTCTCTTTCTCTTTCTCTCTCTCTCTCTCTCTCTCTCTCTCTCTCTCTCTCTCTCTCTCTGGACTATGAACTTCGGCAGCAGCCAACGAACACAGAAAGTTTATTGGATTAAATACCGCTGGGCATGATGTACCTTTGTGCTATCTATCTATCTATCTATCTATCTATCTATCTATCTTACAATTCTAGTTCTAGTTACAATTACATGTGTGCACTATTTCAGCCTGTATGTGCTTATGTGTGCGTGCATGTGTGTGTGCATGTGTTGTAGTGATGAACTGGGGAAAGGAGGTTGGCTAAATCGGGTTGTCATGCTAATTCAGTCAGCCTACTGCATAATGCGATGCATCGGGAGACGGACTGAACTTGACCCTGTTAAAACTGACCTTGGCCTCCCTCTTTCTCTTTCCCCTCTCTCTCACATGTGTGGGTGCAGGGGTCGGCAAATTAAGCCAATAAATCTGTTTTGTGTGTTTGGAGCTCCTCGGGTAACGTAGCGACTTTCACGGTATAAGAAAGGTATATAAAATCTCTACATCACAACTGCTACACATACACACAAAAAAAGTAGTAAGGTAAAGTATTCACACCTTGTTTCTGAAGCAGCAATCATCTTCTATTTACAGCGAGTAAGTAGGTTTAGTTTGATGAATGGTCGACTGATTTTGTCGACTTGGCATTTTGTTTTGCATGTCTTTAGCTGCTCCTTTGGCTGACATGTTAAATGAAGCATGTCAATGGACTGCCATTTAGTCATCAGTAATGTCGGTATTTGCCGTGCAGGAATTGATTCTGTTAACTCGCTGAAAAAAAGAACACAATTTGGTGTTTGATTTGGTTGAAGGGTCTCTTCAGGAGCTTTACAGCAGGTTCAAAAGGTGCCACAAGTCTCTGTTGAGATTTATAAGATGATTTCTTACTTGGCTGCAATATACATTTTATTTTATTGCCTCACTTATAATGTAAAATCTACATACTGTATACCCAAGATCCCTCAGTTATGTTGATCCAGAGAAGGTGATAATAGTCCATCCAGTTTGTTGCAGTATTTACACTTTACAGTCTAACACATATGCGCCAGCCCAGTCTCATGTCAAAGCGTGCAATAGACCCGCCTGTCCACCGGAAGAAAGCGCGTCAGTGTCACGTTTTGTTGTGTAGCGTTTTTGTTTGCACATTACGTTTTGTTGCCGAGACATGCATATTACACGTCTGCATGATGGTGTTTTGTATTGAGGGTTGTCATGTGTTGTGTAGTGACAGAAGTCTAACTTCAGAGCTTGTTACATAGTATATAAAGTGAGAAAGACCACTTATGGTGGGTGAACAAACACAGGACAGCTGGAGGCCGGTGTTTGAGACCAGTGTTTTTTTTTGCAAGTTATGTTAGTGACGTTGGTCACATGTTTTCTGTAATGACATTAAGTTATTTCCGCACGAGTTTTATGAGTTTAACAAACTAATGACGTTTTCCCTTAACCTAACTAAGTGGCTTTGTTGCCCCCTGTTGTTACTGCACGTTAATACAGGCGTATAATATTCACGTCTCTGCAAAACGTGACACTGACACACTATCCTCTGGTGGACAGGCGGGTCTATTACACACTTTGGCGTGATATCGGGTTGTATGAGCACACTTCTCTGCCTTTGACCTTCAGGTCTGCAAAAAGACAGTGATTAAAAAAAATACCCTGTTGAATATCTTATACTTTAGATAAAAACTCTGTCATGTATGAAAAAACAAATGAAATGATAAATAACTTAAAAAATAATAAAACGTGGAAAAATACGCACGCAACACATGGTTTGAATCAGCCATTCACCTGAAGTCAAGAGTAACATTTGTTTATTTTAGCTCAGTGTTAGGAGGTGGGGTTACAAGCCTGTGTGGAATGTCCCTTTAAATTATTCAAAGCCCAATCAGGTGTCTTTTTCTCCTCTGATCTAAAGATGGGTATCAGAGGTCATTCATTCTTCCCTTCCAGGGTCACCTTTCCCACTTTTCCTTTTAGCTCTGACACTCTCACGCACTTCCACTCCCCTATCTCTTTCACTAATGTTATCTAGGACGTCGTCATGGTCACATGCCGGTACATATGTGCATGCACGCAGACATTAAGAAACAAAGCAGCGGTGTGCATATACGCGCATGCATAGACACTCTTGCCCAGTGATGGCATGCACATACCTGCACACACACACACACACATTGAGAGGGCCTCCCCTGCAGTGAGCTCTATTGTGTGTGTCAGGACATTGTTCATTCCCCTCCTGTGTTTCCATGTATCTGAATGCCTCCTGACCTTCTCATACACTACAAGGATGTGAAGCTTTATTGCTCTTCATGCAACTTGCTTTTGTGTGGTACCAACAATAGGTGACAAGGGTGGATGGCAGACTGTGGAGAGGCAGAAGGGAGATAGGGAGGAGGTAAGGATACTGTTAAAATTTGTTTAATAAAATCAGTAACAAATGCACCACATAGTATTCTGTGTTGTGTGTGAGTAAATGAAGCATTTCTTTCATAAAATGGACGATAGAAGAAGGGTATTTTCTTCTAAAAATGTAGCACAGCAATAACTTTCTGCACACATTCACGATTGCTGCGTCGTCCATATGCATAAGCATGCACTGTACAGTTTCTTGTTGTTATGTGTGCATAATACAAGTGATGGCTGGCTTGTGTGTGTGAGAGATCCTACGTACAGTACAGTATGTGTGTCTGTGTGTATGCATGCTCACCGCTGGGGGCTTGTTGTCAGAGCTTCTCTCGACTGGCCAATTAATTATGATGGCCTACTTATGATGTGTAATGGGATGATTTATTAGTAAACACACAAACAGAGAGAGCAGAGACACAGACAGTCAGGTAGCAGCGCTGCTTTCTGTGGTCTGGGATCATATACTGGGGCAAGATCACAAGCCACCTCTGGCTGTGTCCTACTGGATCAGAGTGAAGATTACAGTATATCTTCAAAAAAGTCTCTAACTGATCTTTAGGCTGTTGTAGTATGACTTTTAGCTCTACATACACAGTTTTGCTCTTTATCTTTTCAATCTGGGAAAGTCAAGTGAGCATGTTGCTCTTATCAAGCAATGTCCTGCTTCACATATACGCCCACATGCACTCGAGAAACCAGGTTATTCAGAAGAATCAGGTTACAGAGGTAATTGGAGAGCACGTTTACAGGACCTATCCTTTTACTGTAAATCTAAGTATAATGCAGTAGGTCAGTAAGGAGGTCTCACCCCTGTACGTTGTAACCATTGATAAGAAGTACACGTAGTCACCGTGACGTCACCCATTGGTTTGTGGACTGCTGTTTTGTGCTGTCACCATGTGTTTTTTTTTGCAACCAGAAGTGACACGAGAGGGTGGAGCTAAGTTTAGGTGACCAAAAAGGTTACTATTATCTATCATGAACTGAAAACACGGACAACTCCCAGACCGGACAACGCCTTGGTAGCGACCTGTCAATCACAAGGTAGCCATGCCCTAAAGCATACCCTGCTTTATGGTCTATTTGGCTCTAAATGGGACAATAATTTACTAAATGAACATCATGCTGTATTGAAGAAGACTTGAAACTCGTGATTCAGACCATTAACTCATGTTTATAATGTTTACTGAGGTAATAAATCAAGTGAGAAGTAGGGTCATTTTCCCATAGACTTCCATACAATCAGACTTCTTTTTGCAACCAGAGGAGTCGCCCCCTGCTGGCTGTTAGAAATAATGCAAGTGTAAGGCACTTGGCTTCACTTTTCACTGGTTGGAACCATGGCTTGCTAATTCTAAATGTGTTTTAGTTTTTTTATAGAGTGCTTTAGTGATACAAGAAGACTAATGTGTGTCTGTGTCAGAGCAATAAGAGGACGGGCACTACAGAGTGAGGAAGAGCACAGCTTCTCCTCACATGGTGTCTGAATGTTACCAAGAGTCAAATGTTCAGCAGTGGAAATCGACTTAATTAGATTTACAGAGGCTGCTCTGTGTTGGTTTCAGTTTCAGTTCAATTTTGGATTGAATTATCTTTAATACAAGGATATTTTCCAACATTTGATGATCATCCTGCTACTCACAGTCACGTAGATACGTTCCTGAATTAAGTCTAAATTGAGAATCCTGTTTAACCCGTACACATGGCCAAGAAATCAGTAGCTGGTTTCTCCCGATCGGAGAAATGAGGTTTCTTATTTACATGATGTTTGAGAAATCAGATCATAATTGATTGACTTGATATCCCATTCAACCCGTCTTCCTCTGCCAGCCCCTGGGCATGGTCAGTGCCTTGCTGATGGGCACACTGGCTGTTGTTGCTGACCATTATCTCTGCCCACACTGATTCAAACAGTTCTTCCTCTTATACTTCTATACTAACTTCTAGGCCTCACTTCACTCATTCTGCTTCTTTCTGTCTCTTTATTTACATACGGTTACTAAGCTCTGTTCTTTCTTTTGTATGAAACCTAAAATTTTACCCCGAAGTGTGTGTTTGCTGGTTTGAGACTGTGCAGCCGGCGCATACACACATAGTTTCAGAGAGTGTGTGTGGCTTGTACAGGTACAGCAGGTCTGTCCTGGTAGCGAGGAGAGCTATTCTTTTTCCTTGGCTAGCTGTCTGACTAGCTGGGTGGGTGTCCTATTTCTGGATGACACACACACACATACACACCAAACCCTGTGCCCCCTCTACCATACGTTGTGGGACATAATTTATGATGGCTCGGTAACATATGGACTTTTCATCACTCAATGGCAACAAAGTCTCTCCACTCAGTGTTACAGCATAGTGTCTCTCTCCCTCCTCTTCCTCATTTATTTCCCCTCATCTCTGTCTCTTTTTTTGTATTTGAGTTTTTCTCTTTTCGGTTTTTATTTCTTTTTTCCCCTTTTTCTGTTTCAGAGGTCGAATTTGAGAAAAACAGCTTCTTGCTTAATTAAGGTTATGTAATATTTCAACCGCTGTCATTTTTTTAAATGTTCAGTAACAACTGATTTAAACAGAATAGAAAGAAGATAAAATAAATGAAATTAGTCATTTTCATTTGAAATGTGGAACTACTTGAAAACTCATCTCTTCTACAAGAACCTCTTGTCACTCAACCAGTACTTTTCTATCCCTTCCTACTTTAATTTGCTCTTAAGTGGCAAAATATACTTCCTCCCCTCCTGTCTCTCTGCATGCTTTTTCTCTCTATTTATCTATTAAGACTACTTTTTGGACATTTTATTTAATTTCATTGACCCTGACCTGTTGGCCTCTTTTTTCAGTTGCCTATTATTTTGGCAATCTAGTTATTGAGGCATTGTCTGAAGTGTGTGTTTGTATGAGAGAGACAAACATTTCTGCTGTGGTTATTAGTGGAGGCAGTGTGTTCCGACTGCCTAATAATTTGATGCGGCCCGGTGTGTGTGTGTGTGTGTGTGTGTGTGTGTGTGTGTTTTTGTGTGTGTGTGTGTGTGTGTGTGTGCTGGCATGTTGACGCCTCATCGTCATGCAACGACCATGTCGCCATGGTGATTATAATAAAACACTTGCTAAGTGCATAAAGGCTGGGATCGTTACAGGTTTATTAGCAAACACACACACACACACACACAGCCACATCATGAAATGTGTGTTACGCATTATATATCAACCCAAACACACACACACACACACACACACACACTCACAGTACAAATGTCCCCGTTTTAGATTTATCATGCAGTCCTCTAGAAATTCTATAAAGAGCAAAGGTGGTGATTACAATGTTGACCAATGTTGATTTTTCCAGAATAAGTCTATTTATCACTGAGCCAGCTGCGCTGTTGGTATGTGACTAAGAGTGTGTGTACGTGTATGTGTGTGTGTGTGTTGTCAGAGACGCAACAACAGGGACATTACAGTGAAGGCCTACATTTATATTAGTGCCTGAAGACAAAATGTATGATTATACAGGCCAGGGTTATTATAGTAAACTAAAACTGAAACTAAAGGGAAAATAAGCAGTGAAAAATATTGTTAGTGAACTGAAACTAAATGAAAACTCTGACTCTTCAGGCCCTAACAAAAACAGACTACTATGAAAATAAAACTAAACCTTTCTGAAAAACTGAAGCTAAACTAAGACTAGTAAACGCACTCTGAAAACTAACTAAAACTAAACTAAAATGAAACCAAAAAAAAAAAAAAAAAACTAATTGAAAATTCAAAACTATTATAACCTTGCAGGCACAACATCCACATTTCAACCATTATAATATGATGTTATACTGTATATATTTAAGATACATGCCGACTCTGAGCATTGCCAACTGTATTATAGGATCACTGAATTATATTGCATTCAAATATAATAAACTGTACCTTTGTGAAGCTTTATCACATTCAGTTTGTCAGAAAGTTGTTAAAGCCTGCTGTCTTTTTCAAGGCTTAAGTTTGTACTGTTGAAGTACATTAAATTGATTCTAAAAAAATAAAATATATATATTATATATAAAATATTACAAATCACCATTTTAAATGCAAATACATCAACATCACAAAGTGTAGCCTCAAAAGTTACCAAAGAAATGAGTCAAAGCACAATGAAACATCACTAAAATAAAGTTGTCAAATGACACAATAAAGTATTTATCTTGTCATTTACATAACGTATACCGTCCCACCCCTGTGGGCTCTCTTCTGTTCTCTTCTATTCTTAAACAACATGCTGGCACTCTCTCTGTAACTATTGATGCTACTTTGTCCTAGTGATGAAGCAAGCAGGCCGTTGTTGGGTCGATGTGTGTCATTGTTATATTGATGTGAGGACAGACCCCTGGGGCCTGCAGCCTTCTACTCCCCTGAAAGCAATAAATCTATGGCCTACTGTTCCCTATACTGTACCCAGCAGAGCTCCTCTCACACACACACACATTCAGTATACTCTATATATACCAACTTCTACAAAAAGAGTCTGTTCTATACGGCAAAACGCAGATCTCATACGCAAAGACGGTATTTGCATTTTTAATATGAGTCTTCCTTGCGTTACGTCCTTTTTTGCCTTGTGTGTGCATGGGTGTTTGTGATTAAGCGGCCCTGTGTTCAGTTTCTATGAATCATTTTAATTCCCTTCAGTCAGCCAGTAGAGGCCACTCACAGCATTCAGTACAGACAGACAGCACACACACACACACACACACACACACACACACATGAACACACACACAGACGACAGCTGTCCATTACAAAGCAAGGGAGAGGTTGGAGAAAGAGAGGACGAGAGGGATGCAGGGGACGGGAGGAAGAATAAAGTAGGCAAAATATTAAAAATAAAAACATAAGAGAGAGAAGGGTGAATAGAAAAGAGTGGAGATGACAGGCATGTAGAGAGAAAGGTAGAGACAGCGCTGATGATGACGTGTTTTTTATTTTGTTTGTTCCTGTTTATTCCCATCAACTCAGCTTTACTCACAATCACAGGTTTTTGACTGAAGCAGAGAGAGGAATTGGTGAGAAATTGGAATTGACACTCATCCAGTTTTCCCTGTGAGGAGCGAACAGGGGAGTTTAGTGTCCCGCCGTCACTGTAATAACACACAACACTGTTGTTGCTGTTGTGCATTCACACTACTGTAATATATTTATATATATTTTCTCCTTTTCTTTATGGCTGTTTCCGTTACTGCAGGCTGCAGGGGAAGAAAAGAGGAAGAGAGATTAATAAACAGAGGAGGGAAATGACCTGGAAAGAGTGTGTGTGTGTGTGTGATGAACATATACTGTACAAACTGTTAATCACAACTATTTACAACTATACAGTATGTGCACATGCTGGGAACTACCTGAGTGTTTTAACACACTAAACTGTCCAGCTGTGCCTCTTTTCTGTTTCTATTTTTATTAATTAATCTCCATAAACTTTATTTAAAAAAAGACAAATTAATTTCTATCCTCTGTCAGCATGGTTTTATCTAGAAATATGACAAAAATGCATTTTTTTCTTGCATTTTGTGCTTCATAAAAATAAATTAAATATGTCGTCAACAGAATTAAATATTAATGGATTATAAGATAATCATGAACATTGTATAAATTAGGAAATCCAGTATCATAGTTGAAAGATACAAAAGAAGAAAAAATGAATTAAAGAATGAATATAATAGAATTAATATACACTTTTATTAATCTGTTAGAAGAATGTTATTACATTTTTTGGCGGGCTGACACACGTTTGCCCGCAGTGTGTTGGAGTCAGCGCAAAACAACTGATGAAGAGAGCAAATGGGTGTATGTGTGTGTGTGTGTGTGTGTGTGTGTGTGTGTGTGTGTGTGTGCGTGTGTGTGTGTGTGTGTGTGTGTGTGTGTGTGTGTGTGTGCGTGCGTGTGTGTGTGTGTAATCTGGGGGTTTAAGGGTGAAGTCGCAGAGGATAGTTAATGAAATCATCTTAATCCTACTAGCTGCTCGCTTCTCTCCCAACAGAGAAATCTTTATTTCTGTGTCCTCCTTTCCCCTTTCCTCTGTATCTTCCCTCCTTTCTTTCTTTTCCTCTTTTTCCTTTCATTCTCTTGCTCTCCACAGTCATCTCCCCCGCTCTCTTCCTCTCCTCCACAGTCACTAATTATTTCATCTTGAGCATGGAAAGGAGACGCCAAATCAATAAGTCTCCTCTGTGGAAGCTGAGGGGAGGAAGGATGGGGGAGGAGGAGGAGAAGGTGAAGAGGAGGGCTGCCAAAAGAGACTAAATGCTAGAATTGTTTGTCTTTTTCACATCTTTATTGTCTTGATATTTACAATATGGAAAAAGTCACATTTATTTTACAGCTTTACAGCTGAAGACTTGTTCAAAAATCATCATTTAATTGATTTCATGGTAAATTACTTGCAAATTAGAATTGTTTACACACTTTAGAGAGGATCTGTTATGCAAATTTTCAGGTTCATACTTGTATTTTGGGTTTCTACCGGGACATAGTTACATGCTTTAATGTTCAAAAAACACTTTATTTTTCTCTGCTCTGATTGGTCAGCTGAGCCAAACTCTTCGGACTCTGCTCCAGCTCCACTCTAACTTGGTGACATCACCACGTTACGGAAGAAAAGGCAAGACTTCATGACTTATCTTTGGAGAGTAACTCCCTTTGGCGTGGACTTTGGGCTTTGTAACTTTGCATTACACACTAATGGAAAGGGGGGAAGCACAAAAGCATAAAAGGGCTCTCTTGCTGTGGTACACTGATAGCGCTCCATGAGCTACAAAAGACAAATAAATTGTTACATATTCTGTAAGAAGAACATGTTCCCTTTTGTTTCACCTGTGGTATATGACAGTTAGGATGGTTTTATGCACGATACAGTCGTAACCAACATTTTAGGGCAGCATTAGTGAATCAGGCAGCCTGGCAGTGAAGACATAACAAGAATAAGAATACGATAGGAAGAAGTGGAAAAAATGCACACGGGAATGTTTTAAACTGCAAGTTGACCTTCGTGAGGCAGAAAGGACACAGAAGTTTGGAGGATTACTGCTTCAATATTCTTTTGGTTATATTTCTTTCTGGGTGGGAGAGGGAGTAGATATTCCTCGCTGTGACTAATGTGATGTTTGTCGAATCCAAACTTTCTCCCGCGGCCCCCCCACCACCACCTGCTCGCAGCCCTCACATGGACAAGTTCTTTCTCTCTTTTCTTGATTCACTCTTTTTTTTTTGTATTGTTTGTTTTGTTTGGCTGTTTTGACCGGCCCACCTGCAGGTAAACAGGCAATTGTATTCTTGTGACCAGCTTCTGTGTGTGTGTAAATGTGTGTGTGTTTGCATGTCTCCAGTTCATTGCTCCTCCCGGTCCAAATGTGGTTTGTGATATTATATCTGTGTGTGTGTGTGTGCCTGTGGAGGTGCTATCTGTGCTCAGATAAGACTGTAAACCAGATTAATCTGGCGTGGAAGAGCTTGTCAGCAGGACCACTGTGCGTGCATGTGTGTGTTTGTGTGTTGGTGTCCTCCCGCCATCTCAGCCAGCCCATCAGGTGAGCCATTGGTTCCTATATTGTCTGTGTGTGTGCACGTGTGTGTGTGTGTGTGTGTGTGTGTGTGTGTGTGTGTGTGTGTGTGTGTGTGTGTGTGTGTGTGTGTGTGTGTGTGTGTGTGTGTGTGTGTGAAGGAAATCAACAGAGAATGCTGTATAAGTGAATGAGTGTGTAGGGTCCAGCGCTAGATAATGTGATCACGGCTCCATGTAACGCAGCATGACAACCGCTTGTGTGTTCGAGTGTGTCCGTGTGTTTGTGTGTGTGTGAAACGCGCCATGACAACAGTGTCTCTCCATACCACTGTGGAGAGAATGGATTACTCTGCTCTCCGACTCGAAACGCCAGCACATACACTCAGAAACACACGTTTCTCATCTCACTACCTACTTCTGATATACACACCTACTATATGCCTGTATGAACTGTACACAAACTGTACTGAGCATTTATATACAGAGAAGTATGAAAACTAAATGAGGGTTTTATAAACTATCCTGTGAAGAAATTTAACTCAGGTTTAAAGTTTAACATCAGAAAATTCCAACATAAAAAGTATTAGTATTATCTGAAATATTTTGCATATTATTTTTTACTGAGTTAAGAGTCTGTGATGTGAAAAGACATGTTCAGAAATATGTGTTTTATAAAAAAAGTGATTCTTGCTATCACCTTTGTTCTCTCCACCCACACATGAAGTACACACATAGCTTGATGCATCAAGCTCAGGTTTGTTCTCTAGGAGTTCACCAAATGTTGAAACGCTAGCTGAAGTTGACAGATATATTCAAAGCGATGATGTTGTTTTTTAATGACCTCACCATTACAACAAATGCAAAAAGTTTCTGTGTCAAGATTTCATGTAAGTTTCTCTGTAGTTCAGTATGAAATATATTTTGTGTCACAAAGCTTGAAGTTATAAAAGATGATCTGGACTAGAGAGACTGTTCTCCAAAGGAAACCAGCAGTTGTTTCAGCAAAGTCACCTTAAGACGGCATGCGTTTTCAGGTGACAAAGCCCTCTAGTGGCTGCAGTAACTATGACTCTTGAAAGAAGTCGGGTGACATTATTATAGAGCCACAAAGTGTGCATAGGGAGGGAGTCGGGGTGGATGGTCGGGTCCACAAAATGTCAGACTTTAGCATGGGCGAGCTCTTTTTGTTGGTGTTTGTTTCTTTTAACCTGAACTACGATTTGTTCCTAATCTTAACCAAGTCATTTTTGTTACTAAAGCCCTTTATACAATGGGGGCGTTTTTTTAGAGCAATTCATTCGCACATAGATATATTTTTTCGAGCTGTTGTTTTTGACATGAATACTTGATAATGACAACTTTTTTTTCGTAACAAGATTGATTTTTCTGAGCTTTAGCACCGCAAATAAAGGCATCAACCAATCATGTTGTGCGGCACGGGTTGAGTATTTATAAAACAACAACACGGAGGCTCCGCAGTCCGAACCAGGACGGCAAACATTATCACTCCTTTCGATCTTGACAAAGGCAGCGCAGCACAGACCAGATCCAGTCCTTCCGTTCTCACTTTTCACAATAAAAGCCCTACACATATAATATTTGCAGGCGAGTATTACGCATTTTTGTGTTGTTTCTTCATCCTGTTCCTGGTGTGTAAGCCTTTAACCTAATCAAACCTTAACTGATAAAGCATATCATCCTGCCAATAGGAGCATCAGAAAACACTGACACTATATGTGTGGTTCTGGAGGGCAATTTCAAACACAGTCATTTGTCCTTTAATCTGAAGGGCTTGTTGGAGTCAGAGTGCAAGATAAAGTTATGTGGATCTGAACAATGTCTGGCCACTCAATAGGCCTTTGTGATAATGAATTTCCACTCAAATAAGTGCAGTTTAAGAAGTTCAAATTGATCTTAATTTCCAGTAAACCAGCTAACTGAAATAGGTCTCTCTGCATCCCCTCATATCACATACACAGCCCTCTATACATTTGCATTTCATCAGAGATGCGAGGGGCCACCTGCAGTGCAGCGTGGGACTCTGTGTCTTATTCAAGGGCATCGCTGGTGAGAACTTTAGAAGTAATACCAGCATCCTCCAGCTGCCAGCTCACAGCCAGAGAACACCCCTGTCTGTGGCGGGGATCAACCCAACAACCTTTAGGTTATTAGTCAGCCTCTACATCCAGGCCAACCTAGGGAGAGGTGGTGGGTGGGCGGGTGGGTGTGGGATGGAAGCCAAATGTGTGTGTGTGAGTGTGTGTGTGTGTGTGTGTGTGTGGTTGAGTGGGTGGGGGTGTTGCTTCCCCAGTGTAAGGAGCACACTGCATCTTCCCCGACCACTCTCTGACAGGCCTACATACATCACCACCCCCAACACCTCTGTTTCTCTCTCCTCTCCCTCTTCATCATCCCTATTCCCTCTCTCCCTCCCTCCATCCATCCACCTCTCCTCCCACCCTCCCTCTCACCTGCTCCCATCTCTCATGAGTGCTGGTGTCTCTCTCAGCTGCCCACATCTCTCTCTTTTTCTCTCTTTCACCTGCTCGCGGCCCCCCCACACCTCTCGCCAGGCCTCCCTGAGTATCATTTACATCGATGATGCCTCATCATTACCCCTGCCCTACTTTATCTATCACCCAGCAGCTCTGCCATAGGGCCTATTCCTGCGCCGTAGGCCTTATTCCTATAGTCTATCACAGTGGATCTCAACCACTGGAGCAAGGAGGCGTGAAAACAACTCACTGTTGTTTTCACAGAGTCAGTGTGAAGTTTGGCTTTGAGATTGACTATAAACTCCAGGAATGTCAGAAAACATAGGCGACATAATTTTTGACTAGAGTATGCCTTTATTTTTCGCAAAAAAAATTTCATTTAAAAAAAAAAAGTAAGTCCAGGATGAAATTATCATTGCTTGAAATGTATCATGTTTGTAAGCAATGGGGTGTTTCAGACAATCAATCTGATTGGCCAAAGTTTTTTTTTTTAATTTTCATAAAGCACAGTCAGACTGACTTAACTGACTGTTCTCTCCACAAAGGGGAGATAATAGCGGAGAAGAGAAGTGTCTACTTACAGTTGCATACATATATAAACTCTTTAAAGAGGACCTTTTACATTTTTGTGTTATTTCCCTTTCCTTCAGTGTGTTATATAGTTTTTTTGTGCATGTAAAATGTCTGCAAAGTTAAAAAGCCCAAAGTGCAGGCCAAAGGGATTTACTCTCCTCCACAGAAACACTGCTCCTGAAATGCCTTGTTTGAAGTCCCGCCTTTTCTTCCGTAATGAGGTGATGTCACTATGTAACACATTTGCATAATACCTGCCTGGTGGCAGGTTTGACACGCCCTCAAACAAAGCTGCTTAGAGCAGAGCTGGAGTGGGGTCTAAAGAGTTTGGTTTGGTTGACCAATCACAACAGTGGGTCAGCTGACCAATCAGAGCAGACTAGGCTTTTCGGGGTTGGGGGCGAGGGTGAAAAGAGGTGCTGTAACACAGCCAGTATGAGAAAAATAAAGCGTTTTTTTTTTTTTTTTTTTACATTAAATCATGTAAAGATGTTCTCGTAGAAACCCAAAATACAAGCATGCACCTGAAAATGAGCATAATAGCTCCTTTTTAAATATGTTTATTTTTTTTATTAGTCTTACATATCAGTAGTAGTCTATTGAAAAGAAAAAAGACTCAAGCAACAGATGCCCTTGATCAATTAGGGTTGACATTTGGGCAATGAATACAAGAAAACTGTATTATAAAGGGTTAAAGCATTGTATTAGAGCCTGTCAGACTCCTGGCTGAGCCTGAACCTCTGGGTGCTCCAATGCACATATTCCTTATGTCCCAATTGCTTTTAAGAGGCCTGAAAGAGCAGAGCAGAGTTGAGGTCATTTCATGTTGGCAACATTTCCTCAGTGATGAGTAAATCCTTTGGATTAATTTATAATGAATATAAGTCTGTGATTATGAGAGAGTAATACTGCCCTGCCAATGTATACTTGGACCGAATCCTTTCCATATATATTCCATACAGTGACAGGTTTACAGTATGTTGTGCATTTAATGAGGGTAATTATGAAAGATATGTTGGCAGCGTGTGGAAATACTAATTTCATCACTTACCAACAGTATATTAAGTGTACAATATATACAGTCTATATTTGTGTGGTAAATACACTGTTATGTTTAGTGTGTAAATCTGTGTATGCATAAGTATAAATATTAAGGTATTCATGTATACAGTATGTGTATGTGTATGTAAAAACACACGTTATGGGTAGAATAGACTAGTAAAACTAATGGGTTTTTATTAAAGTTTAAAATATATTATAATGCTAGATTTCAGACACGAAGAGACCCATCTTATCTTATATCTTATAAACTACAAGTCTCTTTTATTGGGTCATTTTTCCAAATAGATCTGCTCTGTAAATTCCTAATAATTTCCTAGGAGGTTTCCTGAAATGAACCATGTCATTTGGCACCGTGTCTTGGTTGTATCTGCGAGAGGCTTACAGGAATAACACACCATCCGTCAGGGAAGAACCGTCGTACCTCGAGCTACTTAAATAACCGCAAGCGCTCCCTGACGTATATTGACATACAAATTTCTCCTGGTGAGATTAGTAACATTACCTTGACCTTGGTATATTGATTTTTACATCTTCTGCTCTTATTAAAAGAGGAATGGGATGTCCAGCTTGTATCACTCAACAGCAAAGAGTACTCAGGGAAAGTTGCAGTGGTTCAGCAGGCCGAAGACCTCACCGCTAAACGTGTTATGGGTTATTTATGACCTCTGCATGTCATTCATTCGCTTTTCTGTTAAGTTCAATTGTCTATTATTGCAGCAATGACCTGAATAAAAGGAAAATATGCATTGAATAAGCATCCTCCTGGTGCGAGCTACTGTACATACAGTACTGTACTCACAGATACAGCAATGGATTCAATTTCAGCCTATATGAACACTGTGTCAGGTCATATTTTGCACATTTCTCATATTTCCTGTTATTCTCCGATGTATTTCACAAGCCCACGACCAAGATCGCAGAAAGCCAGAAATTATTGTAATATTAAAACAAAATTAAAAAATAAGTCATGTGAAGATGATGTGAAAACTTTGACTTGCCATAGTGACAAAAGTCTTTTAACCCTCTGCGACCCATATTAGACCCGTTTTTGTCTTTTTTTAGGGGGGGCACAGGGGGTCTTTAGGGGAGATAGTCACATAGAAGTGGTGTACATCATCTGGAGAGGCTGCTCAGCACGGTGTGTCAAGTTATTCTAGTCATTAATAAGAAATTAAAAAATAATTAATTAATTAATTAATTAAAATAAATTGTGAAAGTGTATAAGGGCTTAGAAAATTATAATATAAGTACATGATGGTCATTCTATTATTCTATTCTACTAGTCTCTATTATGTCTCATAAGTTGTTGCAGCAATTTTTGGGTTGATGCCATTTTTTACACAGATTTCGTGCTAAATTAACAATATTTTTACCTATCAACAATTGATCAAAATGATCAAAAATCCCTCCAAAATACCACATTAAGACACCAAGACCTTGGAACACCATAGAAAAAGCAATCCTGGGATTTGGTATCAAAACCTTTTGACATTTGAAGATTTCTACAAGAATTGCATTTTTCGGCGATTGGATGGCGAGCATTTCTGTTGTTAACTGCTCAGAAACCCCCTTATTGTCAATTTATGTTGGAAAGCCATCCATCCTCTGAATGCCCTAGGTCTGTAGTTTGTGGCTGTAAAGTTTCATGAGGCTGTGATTTTCCTAGAGGTCACCATTTTATACAGCGATGTCAAATTTTAAAAAATGGTCTCACTATAATGAAATGGCTATGGGGACTTACATTATCACACATGAGTACAGTTGGGCTCATTTGATCCACAAGAGTCTCAGCTTAACAGTGAGACCTCATTTATGTAATTCAAGACTGTTTATGGACCACAGGATGCAGAAATATTCAAATACACCATTTTTAGAATAGGAGAAAATTCATACTGCATGAAAAAAACTGCATGGTTTTTGCCCCAAACTGCATGTCATTATCATAAAGTGGGCATGTCTGTAAAGGGGAGACTCGTGGGTACCCATTGAACCCATTTTCATTCACATATCTTGAGGTCAGAGGTCAAGGGACCCCTGTGAAAATGGCCATGCCAGTTTTTCCTCGCCAAAATTTAGCGTAACTTTGGAGCAATACTGAGCTTCCTTCCCAACAAGCTAGCATTACACGATTGCTACAGACCGTTAAGTCGGTGGGTCTCGGTACCTTGGCTGACCTGCACAGAAAACAAAATGTCAATGAAATAGTCAGACATTTGCAGTTTAACGTGTTGGAAAAGTTTCTAACAAACTCACTGCACCTGCAGAATTTTTCTCCTCTCCTCTCCTCTCCTCTCCTCTCCTCTCCTCTCCTCTCCTCTCCTCTCCTCTCCTCTCCTCTTCCTCTCTCGTCTCCTCCTTTCTCATCTTCTTTCTCATCTCCTCTCCTCTCCTGTGATCTTCTCCTCTCTCCTCTCCTCTCCTCTCTCCTCTCCTCTCCCCTCCTCTCCCCTCCTCTCCCCTCCTCTCCCCTCCTCTCCTCTCCTCTCCTCTCCTCTCTTCTCCTCTCCTCTCCTCTCGTCACCTCTCCTCTACTCTCCCTTCCTCTCCTCTCCTTTCCTCTCCTCTCCTCTTCTCTCCTCTCGTCTCGTCTCCTCTCGTCTCCTCTCCTCTCCTCTCCTCTCCTCTCCTCTACTCTCCCTTCCTCTCCTCTCCTCTCCTCTCCTCTCCTCTCCTCTCCTCTTCTCTCCTCTCCGATTCACTTTCCGCTCTTACCTTTGCCCTCATATCTGCTTAAGCCATGAGAGATATCAGATCAGGCTGTGTGTGGATGGAGTATGCAGGGCTCTCAGGGTTAAGTCCCTCACTGTTGCTTCGCGGGCGCTAAACCAAAGGAATCACGCATGCAAGTGCAGTAGAGGAGGACTTAATAATATGAAAGAAAATTGATTTTCTGGAACGAGATTTCTCCTTTGATAAGGTATTAGCTGGGAGGGGAAAATGTTGTGAATCTTCATTAAGAGCCTCTGATATGCACTGGGATAATCGCAGGGAGAGGAGTACGAATGAAAAATGAACACAAAGGGAAAAAGAGGAGAGTCATACATTAGGGACAGAAAGATAGAGAGAAAGAAAGATACCAAGAGTGAGAGAAAGAGCAGAGAGAGAGAGAGAATAACCCACTCACCCACACGTATGCACACACTCGAATCAGGGACTTAAGCAGGAGTAGGCCTCCCTTAATAAGAGTGAAAATTGATTTCTTTCCACTTCCATAAGATGAGATCTAAAGATGATGAAGGTGAGGATTGGGCTGCAGTTCATTATGGAAAATTAGACTACATTCTAGCTAGCCGTATATCCCTAATATATCTACCCTGGCTTTATCCGGCACTTCTTCACACACACTGAACAAACAGAGGGAGAAGTTAAGAGAGGGGGAGCAGACAGAAGAAAGCGACCAGGAAAAGGGATGTGGTGTATAGCAGAGTAAAGCTGAGATAATGAGACAGGAAGACAGAAAAAGCGAGATTGTGGAAATCAGGTGAAGGAAGACAGACGGACAATAAAAGTAAAGAAGCAAGCGGGAAAAGAGAAGAGTTTGCCAACAGGCTCTCTTCCACAGCAGCGAGTATTAGGCAGAGCTGAGGCGAGGATGAGAACCGAGTTAGAGGGGATAACAGGCAGATGGACTGACTGCGGAGAGGAGAATTGAATAGAGCCTAACCTCAGCTAATACCACTGACAGAAATTTATGACAGACCAGCAGAAAACTATAGATCAACCGCAGTAAGAGATCCTTTTGTTGAGTCAGAAAAAATTGCACCCGCAAGACTAAACACAGATGGACAGAACGGAAAGTAAGAGTTTGGAGATTGAAGAGTGACATCTTACTTAAAGTTCAGTTCAGAGCACTAAAAGCACTGACTCACTGAGGCGGAAAATAAAAAAATAACCCCAATTAACTGCAACAAGTGAGTTGATTTCTTATGACTGACTAAATAATTTCTGCGTTTCACTCTATGAAGTGTGTCTACCTGATCCGGTTTGTGCACGGCTGTGTTGCCTGTCATCATTATGAAATCTCTGAATGCAGCGCTCAGACTGTGATGTCTCTGTTTCTGTGTGTGTGTGTGTGTGTGTGTGTGTGTGTGTGTGTGTGTGTGTGTGTGTGTGTGTGTGTGTGTGTGTGTGTGTGTGTGTGTGTGTGTGTGTGTGTGTGTCTCACTCTCTGTTTCAGCCTGCGGGCTGTCTGCTAATGTGTGAAAGCAGAAGGTGGAAAAGATCAAACCCAACTGACCTGAGAATAGTACTGACACCTTCTCACTCTCTACCACACACGTCTGTCTGCGTGTGTGTGCTCATTCGTGTGTGTGTGTGTGTGTGCGTGTGTGTGTGTGTGTGTGTGTGTGTGTGTGTGTGTGTGTGTGTTTGTGTACGCATGAGGGAGAGAGAGTACAATACAAAAAGTAACCAGAAAGAAAATATCACAAAAGAAGTAAAGGAAACAATGAGAAAACAACTAAGAAATAGAAACTTTAGGGCACAAACAGACAGACAGAATAACAGAGAGCGTGCCAGAGAAAGACGGACAGAGAAGTAGTGTGTGTGCGTGAGAGGGAGACAGGAAGAGAGGCTCGGAGAGAGATGGGGGAAGGTGAGAGGTAGAGAACATTTATTATGCCGATGCTTCATCTACAGATACAAATCACAGGCTGTTATCACACTGAAGCAAACCCTGCTAAGACCCTACACTTGGATCCATCTCCACCACGACACACACACACACACACACCTGCACCTTGAAACACACAGATGTGCGAGGTGTGTGTGTGTGTGCGTGCTCTCAGTGATAGGATTATAAATAGAGCCATGGACAGACTCTGTGAAAGGTGAGAACATCCAGTGGGCATTATCAGGGACAGACCAGCAGGTTTCTGTGTGTGTGTGTGTGTGTGTGTTTGTGTGTATCAGTGTTTCACGCTGGAGCTTTTCACATTGTGTTTGTGAGCTCCAGAGTCTGTGTTTCTGTTTGAATGAAGTAATAAGACAGAGGGGGGATGGGAAACACATCTGTATGAGTAGTTGATGCTGCATTTTAGGACAGTAAGAGCTGTTACTGTTAGCTATGAGTCAAGTTCTTAATTTGTGTTAGAGCGCTGCCTCAACAAACAGCAAAATCAATCAAAAGGCACCACATTTATTTATACTTTCACTGTAATAAGGTAGTATATTACAGAACGGCAGTGAGCTGAAACTCTGTTGAATGTAAAAAAAAAAAAAAAGCTTTCGTTGTGTCATTTGTTTCGTTTATATTTAGGACTCCTAACATTAAGTTAAAGTGCTTCACTGTCTGTTCAGTTCATCAGGCTTTCAGCACCATGGACAGCGAAAACATGCTGTCACACTAAAGACGGCCATTCATGGGAGAAGTTCAGGGCTTTCTGCTAGAAATCTCCTTAGGTTTAGGCAACAAAACTACTACTTGGGTTAAGATAGATCATTAATTCTGGCAGAAAAACAAAGCTAATAAGAACCAAAGTATTTACAAGATTTAAAACAGGATGAAATAGTTTAAATAAAGCTTATGCGGAAGTTCAGTCAGGAAGACCTTCCTTACACTCTCATTCACTCACAACTTTTCTCTCTCTCTCACTGGCTCCTACTCTATAAGCTGACTTTGGGTGTTTCACTCTTAGATAACCAAGCAGATTCCGCCACACTCTCCCTGAGCCAATCATATCATTGCAATCAAATTTTAAAACTGTTCTCCTCTCTGCTGCTGTCAGTGGACATTTCAGTATGAACCGATGCAACCTGCCTCCACCCCACCACCACCAGTGTCTAGACTCCAGGGGGGAATATACCTAATCTCATCACGGCATCACTACCCCCTTTGATATACTACGTCACGATGGACTTTGCACTATTCTTCTTATCATACACCATGTAATAAATGATTGTTCATTCGATATGGGGTCTCTCCTGATTGAAATAGTTACTAAAGTCAAATGATAAAAGTGAGTTTTCAGAAGAGATTTAAAAGAGGTCACTGAATTTGACTGCCTGAGATCTTCAAGAAGGGATTTCCACAGCTGAGGGGCCCAGACAACAAAGGCCCGGTTACCTTTAGTAGCAAGCGGAGATTTTGGAACCATTAGTAGGGCCTTGCTTGAGGATCTCGAGCAGCGATCAGGCTCATGGGGAGTTAGCCGATCACAGATATAGGGAGGAGCCTGACCATTCAAGGCCTTGAAAACAAGCAGTAGTGGTAGTAGCAGTCACAGGTAATCAGTGAAGGGCATACTTGCCAACCTTGAGACCTTAAAAAAAGGGAGGATTTCAAAACCAAAGCAGAGGGTGTGGAGGTCCTCCCCCAGTTTCAGAGACTTTGTTTCCTGCATTCTGGTGACTTTAAAATAGTGAAAATAACAAAATAATAAGTACATTGCAACAGCATTTTTATGCACTCTCCATTTCTCGTTCCTTCTCTCACTCACTAAAGGTCCTTTCAGACACAACTCGACAACAGCAACATTGCACCCTGAAACCCGTTATGGCTTGCGCCACATCGCTGCATCGAGCAAAGCCCAACTTTGGGCGCTGCACACTGTGGCAAGTGCAGCTTAAACATGAGCTCAAACTGCGCAGAGTCCATTGACTGCTCTCTTCAACCGGGAAACGACAGTTGGTGTAGCTCTATTGTCGTCCGTTTGGAAACAGTAGGGATTATACTGACTGTTCAGTTCCAGATACAGAATGAGATAATGAAAAGGAAAAAAAGTGTGAAAATCTGTCATAAATTGGGAGAAATATGGGATAATTATGACCCCGGGAGGAAACTGGGAGAGGGCAATGAAAAACGTGAGTCTCCCAGGAAAATCGTGAGGGTTGGCAAGTGTGGTGAAGGACAGCAAGGATCGGTGTGATAGTCGCTTCTCTTAGTGTGAGTTAAAAGCCTGGAAGAGGCATTTTGTATAAGTTGCCGTCTTTAGATATTTTGCCTGCTGATACTCGAATAAAGTGTGTTGCAGTAGTCAAGCCTGGAGGAGATTAAAGCATGGATGACCTTTTCTAAATCTGCAGAGGAGGGTTATGACCTGATCTTGATTAAATGTCTCAGTTGGGCAAAGCAGGACTGCACCACTTTAGCCACCAGATGGTTGTGCCAGGCTTCAAAGGAACATACAGTTGTGTATCATCGGCATAAAAAAATGAAAGTTGATATTAGGGTAGCATGTAGGAGGGGACCCAGAAAAGACCCCTGGGGGAACCCACACAAAAGAATTGCTCTTTTTTATTTAATTTTGTAGAACATATTACAGTATGTCTAAATGTATTGTTGTTTAACTTCCTGTTTTGGACGAGTATATTTCAACTAAACTATTGTCTCGCTTGACTGTGTTTTAGAGAAGTTCCACAGTAGCTATTGATGAGTTTGTGCTATACACAATTGCAAATGATAGAACATTTTAATAATGCCTTGGTTGAACAAAGGTGCAATAGAAACAAAGCTGTAATATGACATTGGTAAATCCCACCTGATCAGTGACATTTGAGCTGCAGGACTTCTTTGTTCCTATAAACTTACTGTAACATAAATGCACAACAGAAAGGTGTCTATGAGTGAAAGTCGATCCAGCCACACACAGCAGAGCTCTCTGAGTTACAGTCAGATGCATTATACATTGACTGTTTAAAATGACTGCTGCTGAACCACCCACATGCTCGCTTCCCATGGCTAATGCCTTCATTTGTACTGCATATTGCATGTCCTGTGTTAAAATACTGTGACTTTGAAAATGCATTTAAAAGGCACGGGCTCAAGGTGATTCATCTAATCACTTACCATGTTCTTGGGTGGGTGTTACCACTCACACACACACACACACACACACACACACACGCGCGCACACACACACACACAATGGCATATAATAACACAAGTATTAACAGAGGGACATAGCAGACCACCATGCACACATAAACCTGATTCCTCTCACACTCACTAACACACACTTAATACAAGCTCACGTTCTCTGGAGTGCCCAGTAGAATAATAGAAGACCTTTACCCGTCTATTCTATGTATTTATTATAAAACATAGGCCCTCAGTTTTGAAAACCAAAACAGCTTGACCTCTCCTCTCCGCCCCCTTCCTCCTTACCTTCCCTCCCTCTTTACTAACTACCTATAGTGTGTGCTTCTCCTTTCCTCCACCACCACTCCCTCTCTGGGTGAGAGCGTATAATTCAGTGTCTAATAAGGGTGGATATGCGACGCCTCACTTTGGGGAGAGGGGATAAGGAGAGAGGAGAAGGGTGAGGAGGGGGGGCAGGATTTCACCCTGTCTGCATTCAAAGAGGTGACGCACACCAACTCTGCCCCCCACACACACGCACCACTATTTCACTCCCTCGCTCCCCCCTGCTCTTTTCTTTTACTCCCTCGCTGCGGTCGTTAACAGGCCGCCCGCCACACTTTCCTGCTCTCGACCCCGGGCAAGTGTAAGGTTAAACACCTGAATTGAACTCTCCAAGACTGCGTGGGGGATGGGGAGAGTTTTTTTTTTCATATGTTTTTCATGGTCTTTTGGATATTAGTAAAAATTTTCAATTTTGTCAGAAAGATTTTCTGGAGGAAGAAATGACAAAAAAATGATTTAAAAAAACTGAGACCGGACAAAGGAAACTAACAAAATTAAAACAGCTAAATAATGACACACAGAGACAAATAGAACATGGAAAAGGGGCAAGATTAAAGGAATTAAAATAAGTAAAATATGTGAACAAACCAACATGAGGAGACAAAATGAGAAAGTGACAAGTCCAAACAGAAGTCATGGGGCTTTTGTTAAAGGTACAGTGTGTAGGAATTGGCGACATCTAGTGGTGTGGTTGCAGATTACAACCAACTGAGTACCCCTCCACTCACTCCTCTCTTTCCAATACTGTGTGCAAAGCTGTGGTAACGCCGTTCGCCTCACTCAGAGACCATCCTTACCATAATAACACTATTTTAGGAGCAACGGAAGCCAGACGACAGCTGGCGGTACCACGGTTTTGCACTCTGTGGCTCACGTTATTGCAGTTTCACAAGTATGTCAGAGAACTACGGTGGCCTTCAGGTAACGTAAAAACATGAAAATCTCTCTCTAGAGCTGTTTGGTTCTTCCGTTCTGTGCTACTGTAGAAACATGGTGGAGCAACATGACAGACTCCATGAAGAGGACCCGCTCCCTATGTAGATATAACCGGCTCATTCTAAGCTAACGAAAACACAACGATTCTGAGTTTCAAGTGATTATACACTGAAGAAAACATAGTTATGAATATTATATTCCATGTACACACTGTTCCTTTAAGAAAATTAGTCTACTAGTTGTCCAAATTCAAAAAGGTGCTCTGACACCATTTCTGGTGTTCTCATTGTTAAGAGTGTAGATAACAGTTTTTGTTGATACTCCATTGGAGTAGAAGAGGTCAGGAGTACATTAGCTGAAATATATCTACTGTCAGAAAGCGAGAGAAAGAGAGAGATAGAGAGGGAGAGAGAGACCCTAGCTGGCAGCAGTGCTGTCTTTTCACCCCTAATTCTTTCCACCTTGTTAGGCACTCTGCCGTGGGCCGGGCAAATATAAACACCCTGGCAGGGGAGACAGGGAGAGAGGGAGAGGGGGAGAGGGGGAGAGGTGGAGAGGGGGAGAGGGGGAGAGGGGGAGAGGGGGAGAGAGGCAGTCAAAAGGGTGTGTAATGGTAGAAGAAAGGGAGGGAGGAGAGACAAAATGATGCAAATAAAGGTCTGGAGGGCATAAAATAAAGGAAAGAGAGGCAGCTAATATTATATGGTGAGAAAAAGGTAGGTAAAAAGCATCAGGAGGAAGAAAGTAGTCGTGCAAAGGCTGAATATAGAGATAAGAGGAGGAAATTAGACTGAGAAGAGGCAGGCAGAGGTTTCTATAGGTAGAAGAATTGAGAGACTCAGTAACAGTTTTGTCATGGTTTGAGTTTTTGCTTTGTTTCCTTCTATCTTACATTTTTCAGAATGACTACTTTTAAGCATAGACTGTTTATATGAATTTAACGTAGTCACCGTGATGTCACCCATTGGTTTGTGGGTTGCCATTTTGAAGCCTCGAGTTCAGCAATTTGGTCATTGCCATCTTGGTTATTTGCAACCAGAAGTGACACAAGAGGGTGGAGCTAAGTACAACCAAACGCTGAATAAGACATTTCTAGGTGACCGAAATTTTTTTAATTAACTTTCATGAACTGAAAACACACTGTGAAAGGGTTAAAGTTGTAAGACGAAAACACGGATAACTTCCAGACTGGACAACACTGTGGTAGCCACGGCCTAAAGCATACCCTGCTTTATGGTTTATTTGACTCTAAATGGGACCATAATTTACTAAATGAACATCATGCTGTATTGAAGAAGACTTGAAATAGCGATTGAGACCATAAACTCATGTTTACAATGTTTACTGAGGTAATAAATCAAGTGAGAAGTAGGGTCATTTTCTCATAGACTTCTATACAATCCGATTTCTTTTTGCAACCAGAGGAGTCGCCCCCTGCTGGCTATAGAAAGATTGCAAGTTTAAGGCACGTCCTCATTGGCTTCACTTTTCAGACCCCGGAGTTGCCCACTGGTAATAAACACTTAACAGCCTAACTAAAATTAAAGTACAGTTCCAATAAATTATATAAATAAAGCTGAAGTTGTGTAAAAAAAATAAACATGATATAGCTTGCAATTGTGTCTTGCTTTGAGTTATCTGTAAACTTGAATGGTTTGTAATCAATAGAAACCATTAGCTGCTGGTTGAAAGAGTTATTTTGGAGAAGGAACTGCAGAAATCAGAAAGCTAGAAAGTGTAAGAAAGCTGTAAAGTTTCCACCTGCATTTTCATAGTGCCCATAAAGAAACATAAGAACACAGATGTTGAAACATCACTTTTCTCAGTTCCCAGTAGTAACAACACACACTAAGAGTCACCGTGTTTTTGATGCCATCAGAACATACTTATTGAGTTATAATGTGCTTACTCAACACTATGCTAATTACTGATGATTTTTCCAGCATCCAAACAAACCGAGAGAAGCGAGACACCTATACATGAACTTTAAGCTTGTATAATATTTTTTTCTGTAACTGACTCTCTCTCTCTCTCTCCCTCTCCCTCTTTCTCTCTCATTCTCTTTCTGTGCCACCCGTTGTTGCCCCCTGGTCGTGTGCTGGTTGTCGTGCAGACTTCGGCAGTATCGCCGTGGCGACAGAGACAGGAGCAGATGTGACTCTGGTTGCCGGGCGTTTGGCAGGAGCACTCATCGTCACAGTGATGGAAATGCAGCTGGACGGCACATCATCTGTAGCTTTGCGAAGAGAGAGGGGTGTGTACATGTGTGTGTGTGTGTGAGTGTGGATGGTTGAGGGGGGGATTGGCATCGGGTGAACTCCCCTCACCCACTAGCACACACACACACACACATACACACACACACACACACAGAGTGACCCCACGTGCCCTAGAGGGACTGCAAGTGCACAGCCAGTAACCAGACAAGACGGGGGGTGATGTGTGTTTGTGTGCTCTAACCAGGCAGCAAAAAGTGCCGTCAAACATACAAGATGTTTTTTTTTACTCCCTCTCACCCTGTCTCTCTTCCTCATTTCTTGAGGTATTTTCTTCTATTATGGTCTCTGTCTGCTAAGTTGGAGACAAATGGCTGTTTGGGGGCTAAATGTTTGAACTTGAGCAAGGAGACCCAAATTGACACACTTAAGGAAAACTGAGTCCTGAGGATAGCAGAGAGAGAGAGAGAGAGAGAGAGAGAGAAGAGAGATTACAGATGGAGGCATTACTCAAGACATCTGTAATGTGTACACACCACCAAGAAAACAAACATAAGAACTGGCCAGCGGACATAAACTGCTGCTGTGCTCATCCCTCCACGCCATCTCTCCATTTTACCCCACAAACCTATTTTTTTCTATCTCTGGCTGCATTTTCCAAGTCCAAGTGTTTACCACAAACTTTTAGGAATGGCAATAAATACACAGCGATGAAATTATGTAATGATACTTTCATGAAATTATATTAATATTCAATTTTAAGATCTACAACAGAATTCTCAAACAGTTGAGCAAGCTAATGTCAAAGTGTGCTCCGTGTGTGTGTGTGTGTGTGTGTGTGTGTGTGTGTGTGTGTGTGCGGCCGTGCGTGTGTGTGCAAAGGGAGAATATGAATATTTCCGTATGACATATTTTGTGCTTGTGTCTATGTGTGAACATTTGAGAGAGAACGAGATGTAAAACTATGCTTGTGTGCAAAGTATGTGTTATCCTTTTGCATATACTGTGTGTGTGTGTGTGTGTGTGTGTGTGTGTGTGTGTGTGTGTGTGTGCCTGTCAGGGGTGTGTACCACAGCGGTTTGGCAGTGGTCTGACATTTCCTGCTCTGACATCTTGTCTCAGTTCATCTCCCCTGCCAGTGGATGGACGGAAGCCCTGGAGGGACACACTAGCACCAGCGACGCAAACTTGTCTTTTCGTCAGCACCAGTGAAGAGCTCTCCAGTACATTAGTCACAGACACACACACACACACACACACACACACACACACAACAGCACACATACGTACGTTTTTTTTTCTCCATACTCCTCCTTTTTAAATGTGAAATGACACAGTGACTATAAAGTGCAGACTGTCAGCTTTAATTTGTGCCTATTTATTGTTAAATTTGATGAGCAGCCAAATAACTAAGGCAATTATTTCCATGTCGGTACACTTAGGCTACTTAATATTTAAAGAATTAAGTATTCATTTATTAATGTTAAAGTATTTGAAACACTCTCAATATAACAATACTAGCTACAGCCTCAAAAAAGAAGCCTACCATAGAGTTTAATGAACACTTCTGCATTACTTCAACGAAAATTATTAGGATACATCATCTAGGGACCATGAATGTCCAAAATGTCCAAAATGTCATGGCAAGCCATCAAATTGTTTAGACATTTCATTCCGGACCATAGAGTATATAAAGATGGACGACATGACAGCTCTCCAAAAGTGAAGCCAAAACATCTTGATCGCCCCCTAGTGGCTGGCTGCAGTATAAGTTATAAAGCCCGCCCCCTCCATGTTAGGGGAAGGGACATGAGCCAAACTAAAAAATCAAATTACACTGATTATTTTTCTGATAAGTTTGGTTTTTAATTAGTTATTTGATGCTATAAAAAGGTGGTGAGACGTCATGATTGACAGCTGCTCTATGATAAGTAGTTGTAGCCGGAGGCTCAGGAATTGTACGAGAGAGAAGATGCAACTTTAACTTTACATAACCGTCACAAGTTTGTGCAATAGAACGTGTCAATTTGATCATAAATGTAGCTATAGAGATATTATCGTTAGGTGTTGCGTCTTTGTAGCCAAACAGCTCCAAGTTGTGGCCATGCTTGGCTCGTGATTGGCTCGGGCGGGTGTGTGAGCGGGACCTCTATACCATGGCTCCAGCCCAGCGATCACCACTGTGCAGACTCTGGCTTCAAATGACGCCAAAATTTCGAGATGGCAGCTCCTGTATCCGGGATATTTTGGCTTCACTTTTGTACAGTGGGTTGAAGTGGAGATGCTTTTTCCATCTAAATATATACAGTCTATGGTCTGAACCAAAGTGGACCGACCAACAGACGGACATTGCTGTCTCTTGAGCCGCACCGCTAGTGTTGCTAACATCTTAGACTTTAATGATAAAACTGCACAAGGCAAACAGCAGCCATACATTTTCACGTTTCGTTCCCCAATCCCAGATCTTTTTTCCTAATTTCCACATTATTCAAACTGATTTGTTGTGCACAGTAAAATGAGTTAAAACAGATGAAAGTGACAACGCCAGACAAGTAAGTCGGTAAGTCCGAACACAATGTCAGAATCAAATGTTTTTTACATCCGTGTTGGCAAAGTCAGGTCAGTTGTCTGCTGCCATCTCTACCAGGCGTGCCATCTTCAGTTATCTCCCTCCTCTCCCAGGCTCTATCATCTCTACCTCTGTTTCCACATCTCCCGGGTCTCCTACAATCTTTACGAGGCTCAGGAGAGCTTTGACATTCCTAAATGAAAAGGCTCTCTTTGCGGCACTGCAACAGCTGACGATTTATGACAACGAGGCCTCGCTGGAATCTTAGCTGCTGTCAGCCAGCATAATGATGTTTTGATATAAAGATGATTGGTGGGGCTGCATGCGCCGCACTGTGCATCGGGCCTGCGTGTGTGTATCCGTGTGTGTGTGTGTGATTGGGTGATTTAAGGTGGACACTCACGCGTCGTTTACTTGTTGTTGTCTATTGTTTAGCTGTTTACTCCTTTGGTAGCTTTTTTTTTTATTTGCTTTTTTTTTCCAACTTGACATTTAGAGTCCCCTTCAACCGGGCGCCCCCTTTCTCTCTCTCAGTGTAGTTTTCCCGCCTTCGGTTCTCTGCTTCTCTACGTGATCTCTTCTGCTTCTCCTCGTTGTTTTTCTCTGCAGCTCTGTTTTGTTTCGGATCATCCACGTCTATCTCTGTCCTCGCGCTCTGGTGGTGATTTTTTTTACCTTCTCCTTCTTTCTCCATCTTTTTCTCTTTCTACTTTCCTCCACACACATACTCACACACACTCCCCCACCCCCCCGTCATAGGTGACAGGCGTATAGTTTGCTATAGTTTCTATTAGAGGACCATTGCATGCTTGAGGGCCCCCACAGATTGGTTACATTTTGTTCGGCGGGGCATTAGCGGGCCCCGTCGAAGGGCCCCATCATCATCAGTGTGTCTGCCATCTTCCGGTGGTGATCTATGATTCGCCCATCAGACGTACATAAATCAGAGCGCTAAAAGGATTTCTACTCTACCCCACAACCCCCCTCCTGTTAAATTTATGCTGCCGTAAAAGAAAGGAAAATTAGTCATTGAGGAGCCCCCCCTCTCTGTCTCTCTCTATCTCTTTCTCCCTCGCAACGTGTAGCAGTAAAAAAAAAAAAGAGGAAAGACAGGGCGAACAATCGCATGCGGCGCCCATCATCCTCTCCTCTCCTTCCTCCTCCCCCTCCTCTTCCCTCTAATATCATCATTATCAGAATCGTAAAGCGAAAAATAACACGCACAAAAAAGAAGAGGTGAGGAGAGGAGGTTTTGAGAGGGGTGAGTGTATTCCCTCCAACCTCTAATCCTTCTTCTTTTTCCCCTTCCTCTCTCCAATCATCTCTCATACACATTCAGACTACTTGAATATGAGAGGGGTTAATAATTAGTCCACACTATCCAAGTGTGTGTGCTCGTACGTGGTTGTGTGCGTGCTTACAAACAATGTGCATGTGCTGTTGCTTGCCGGAGTATGTGTTTGTGTGTCTCCACTGTTGAATGCAAATCAGTGAGTCGCCCATGCAGAACGCCTTTCAAATCCCATCGCTGCTCCGCTCTGCCCTTCCACTCCCAGAATGCAGTGCAGCAAGGCAGACAGGTAAGGAGTACGGGCAGTGCGTTGTTGTGGGTGACTGGTTATGTTATTGGCCCACAATCTACTCATTAACTTCCTGCTTTCCTCTCCGTCTATCACCCCTGTCTCTCGATGAGAGGTTGGTCTGTCTGTCACTACGTATGTAAATATGTCCGCCCGTCCATCAGCTCATCGGCCTTTTATGTGACTCTAAGGCCTCTCCCCCCGTTTCTCCAGCTTCGTATTAGTAATCTTAGCTTCTCTGCTGAGGCATATAAGCCTTTGCATATTCCTCTGAGCTGTGTGCTTCATTACTGGTGTCACAGCTGCTCGGTCACACAGTTGTTGGATCCAAGAGGAAGGAAGTATAGAAAATTAGATGAGAATGCAGTTTTATTACAGACTTCAAATGTCATTCTGGAGACACAACAGGCCATCCACAAAGTTCATGGTATTATTTATAATGTTTAAGTACTTATTTTTGTAATACTGAAAGCAAGTAGCAGACAGTAATGTGTGGCTGAGTGTATATGACTACTTGATAAAAGCCTCCAAGAACTAAAAAGGTCCAACAAGAACCAAGCGTTATGGTGTAGTCTTGACTACAAATGTCAACAAAACATGTTAACGTGTATAGACTGCTGGACTGCATACTTTATCTTTGAGAGAGAGAGACATACAGCCGGTAGAGAGATACAACAGGTAGGTCTAGTTAAGGAATGTAACTAGCCAAATAGATATTCAGACTGTGTGTTCACCCAAACATCAATAGATCCACTGCGGGATCCAAATTGCTTAACAAGCTGCCAATTAGGCCTGCAGTCAGCTGGCTGGATCACACACACACACACACACACACACACACACATATCGTCATTTCTAGAGCCAGTTATACAAGTGAATTACTCTCCTACAGATTGTGCATGTCCATTCTGTGTTTGTGTATGAGGTTCTCTCTCAAGTAAATAAGAGAGAAAGACAAAGTGACAGAGACATGAGACTTTTACAAGCTGAGAAAAAAGCACCATCTAAACAAGTCAATCAGATAAAGAAATAATAGAAATACTAAAGAGCATTATTCTGTTTGTTTTTTTTCAGAGCTACTGGTACTCGTTTTTTGTTTTTTTTTACAGTTTTTTGTAATTGCCAAGACACAAAAACTGGTACTTGTGGCACAATTATTGTACTCATGTATCTATTGACCAGGTATGTTAAACCATAAGCACATTGTCTGCTTTACACTGAGTTTTTGTTTATAAGTTTATAAGTAACACATGGTTATCTACATTAGACATATCATTTAAAACTAAAATGATGTGTGTGTTGTTGCTATTGAAATACAAATCATCAATCACCTGCAACCAGAATGCACCTGTGAAACACCTGTAACCAATTACATCACTAGACTAGAAATCAGAGCTTGAACTCTTTAAACAGGACTCAGGGTTGCTCTTTGGTATGCACATAAAATGTTCATGTCATCTTCAGATAAAGTATTATGTCTAATACTGTTATGATTATATGGCTTTTGAGAATAAACAAATGTGTTTGTTTCCCCATTGCAAGTGTGTTCATAGTCTTTATTTACAGCATGCTACAAACGTAAATGCCTCTGGATAATAGTGTTTTATATTTAGCACTTCAGAACAATTTATTATATTTCATGTAAAGTTGTGATGCAAAAATACCAGTTTTAGAAGAGTTTATATATTTTTGAATGAAGGGTTTGCTTTTGCAAGGGGTGTAGGATATTTTGTATTTTGTGTATATGTTTTTAGTTTTTGTGTGTAGAGCTTTGACAAAGAGGGCCTTAGTTTCCGAAATTGTGTTGTAGCAATTGTACTGGGAATAAGTTGAATAATCTCTCCCAAAAGGCTTTTTGGATTTTACAGTACAGTAGATACTGAATATGTAGAGAATTACATGTTAAGACTGACTGACGTGGTTTTTGCAGTGCACGTGTGTACAGTACTGCTATAACTGGGAAGATAATATGAATATCTGAGCAGTTATTTAAATTAGTTTAAATGAGAAGAAAACAATAATTTTCTTGATAGAGTAGCTACACTGCTGCCATATCCATCCATCCACCCTGCCAAGTTAAATAAACTGAATACAATACTGCAAATCGATGGATAATAGGTGAATAATGGGCGTTGATACACGTTCTTAAGTGACATTTTCATGCGGTCAATAATTTCCTCCGCATCATTTTGGGTAATCAATGATAATTTAGAGTGGCAAGGTGTCTTGTTGTTTTCACCAAGCAGCGAATGACAGTTTGTCCTCTTTTATCCTCGCTCATATTTCCTGCAACCCTTCGCTGCGTAGCCTCCACTCAGAGGGCCATCTACTAAAAATGCCATTAAATAATCAATAATCTTTCAAATCATACAATGTACTTTTAGATCATAATGTGTTACTGAAGATTGCCAATTGACATAACAACAAATGAATAAATTATGTGCAACAATTATTTTCACGATCAATCATGGAAGACTATTATAATAAAATTATTGTCAATTAAACAGCTAATATTATTTTGTCACCATGACAGCAGGCAGTAGGTAAAGACATACGTTCTCATGAAAATAAAAAAACATATCACATTGATTATACAGTAATTCATATCTGTTTGCATACAGAGATTAAGTGTTAATGTAACTTGGTTCACTTCAGTTAAGAACATATAATGAAAGAGAAATAAAATGAAACGAACAGGGAGAAGAGGAGAAAAAATCATTTCTATGTGAAAACTTTCCCATGGCGGTTCAGCTTGAGCCATTTTCCACCAGGCCTCCTTTCCATATATTGTTATTGTCATTATTATCATGTCTGCTTTAGTACAAAGGTACAGACTGTCAGCTTTTGTCACTGTTACCTTTTAGGTGAGAGTGAGCGAGAGAGCAGTGTTAACTTATGTCAAGGCTCTTTGAATCAAGACAAGGAGGACGAGACAGGCAGAGGGAAAAGGCTTCCTCTCGACTACTTGTAGTAATCCTGTCTTTGTATGACGCTAATCATATGTAAATCCGCGTTGTAAAGTGATTTGGTTTTCCCCGTGTTTGAAATAATTATACAGGCTGCGCTTATGGAGGAAAACCTCTTCAGTTTCAATTGGTACATGGCTTTTCTGTTGTCACTGCGGACGAGTATACTGGCTGGTGTCTTAATCCACCAGACCTGCTTGTTTACCAACAACAAGAGAATAATATCATTGTCATTGTCAGACACACTTATTGTTCATTTGACTCAATCAGGTTTGGGAAGGTTACTTTGAAGATGTAGTTCATTGCAGAATACTGATTACCTGCTTAATACCAGCTTATTGCAACTCCACTTTCTGATTACTTTCCCACTTACTTTAGAACTGCTCTTTAAACTGTGCAATACATGGATATACCACTGTTTAAGATGAAATAAATCAAACCATGCATGAATGTAGTTTACATAATATATGAGATATTTCCTGACCCAAAAAGCAGCAACGTCATCTGTAGATGAGTCCAATAAATATGGTTTTATTCCAGCAGCTATTAGACTTGGGAACAGCCACAGTACGAGAAATGGTCGGTTTACCTGTGTATAGATTGATTGCAACTGGTCAGCTATGGATTGACCACTGCCATTAATCCTTGTGTATTTCAACTCTTTCAAAAATTGTCATATTTGTATGTTTTTATGTGTGACTTGTGACTTTATCGTGTGTACTTGAGTTTGCGAACTCGCTTCCCTCAAGTTGCCCTTTGAGGGATGTATAAAGTGTTTGAATTGAAATGAAATAACTTGAAATGCATACATTAAAGTGACACATTTTTTAACCTTGTTTTAAAGTAGGTCAGGACGATGGCAAAATTATTAGAAATCAGAGGAAAATAATAGAATGTAAACACAAAACAGGAAAAAGAACAATGCAATCTGACAGGTCGGAAAGTGTATGAATTACTTTTAAGCATTGATTTACTCGTAGTTGTTACAGTACTTGCAAATGTAACTGTTATTGGAACATAGAGTGTACATGAATTAATTTACACATAAAAAACATAAATATATACAATAAATATATATAATATATAATAAATACTTACGAAAGTAACTTAAGTACAAAAGTTACATGACAAATAATTCAATGTTAGTGGTTGTTGTTTTCCCGAACAGCGGTCTCCTGGGTGGAAGTCTGGTGTTTTTTGACCCACCCGTCCAACCCGACCTCTTCCCTACGTGGACTTTGTTGCTCTTTAGGCTATGTTCAGATCAGTGCATCAGTCATGATCAGTGCGCCTGATTTAAATTTTGTCAACAAAACTACTTAGGTTTAGGAAAAGATTGTGGTTTGGGTTAAAATAAGTATGGAAATAGAGTTACTTAAGAATGGAAATTACGTTACAAATAAGTCAACGTTGACTTCTGGTTTCACGTGGGACATGAACAGTGGTCTCCTGGGCTGTTTGTAGACCCATCCATCCATCCTAACCTCCTCCCTATGTGGACTTTGTCGCTCTTTAAACTTCCTGGTTCACAATTACGTGGATTACATATGAATTGATTACGTGGGTTATATACAAATTATAGTGCAGCACTTTTCAAGCAAACAGTGTAGGAGAACAGCATGTTTTGCCAGAATGGCAGGAAAAGGAGAGAGGAGAAGGAGTTGAAAAGAAAGGAAGTTGCTAAACAAAAACACACACACACACACACACACACACACACACACACACACACACACAAACACAAGGAAGGTATTAGAAAGAGGACAGTATAAAACAGGGGATGGGGGATAGAGAGAGGGCATGGAGAGAAGGAATGCAGAGATTGTGTCAGCGGTGTAGGGTTGGCAGGAGGGGGAAGCCAGGTTCACACACACACACACACACACACACACACACACACACACACGCACACACACACACTCAGGGTGTGGCTTTTATTTACCTGTGAGAAAAAGGCTTATCTCACCCACAGCTGTGAGGCTAAAGAGAGGTCTGACCTCGCCTCCTCTCTGCTCCTCTCCACTCCTTTTCTTCTCCTCCTCCCTCCTTCTCACCTCTTCCCCTGTGGCTTGAGTGTGCATGTGTGTGTGTATGAGTGTGTGTTTGCTTAGTAACACACCGAGGGCTTTAACCTGCGACCTGGAGCACATGGCACGTAGAAACGATTCACAATCTTCTCTGTGTGGTGCTGGTGAAAGGTTTTGTCTTTCATAACTTTGTTCAAGGAGAAAAGATTTCACTCCCAGTGAACAATGGAGATGTTGTGATTGAAGAGTGAAAAATGCAAATAGTATTCTTCATTGGCTCTTTATAGGTTCAAGTCCTTTTTCAAACAACAGTTGGTTTTCTATCAAGCCACTGGATATTATATATATATTAATACTTTAATAGTGTATGCAACCAAACACAAATACAACAAAGTTAGTGCTACATACACTTTCGTAGGACCTTGTTTTTATGGATAGGTCGACTACGTGAACGTAGTCACCGTGACGTCACCCCTTTGGTTTGAGGACTTCTGTTTTGAACCCTCGAGTTTGGCATTTTGGCAGTCGCCATCTCGGTTTTTGCTGTTACCATCTTGTTCTTTTGCAACCAGAAGTGACAAGACGAGAGGGTGGAGCTAAATACATCTCTGAATAAGACATTTTTAGGCGACCAAAATGTTACAATTAATGTTTATGAACTGAAACACATTATGAAAGGCTTAATGTGCAAAATCAAACCATGTTACTGTAAGTGCAGTGCTTCTGCTCACGTCAGACTGGTCCAACAAGTCCTCCAAATTAAATAGTCCTTGCCCTGCAGAACTTTTTTTCAGGTTTGGTTAGGTTTAGGCACAAAACTGACTAGATTTAGGGAAACATTGTGGTTTGAATTAAAAGAACGACTTTGTTAAATTTTGGGACTTTTCGTCTCAGGGTTACTTAATAAAACTGTGGATAAGGTTTGGGAACGATCGTGGTTACAATTTAAAATAATACTGAAACAACTGATGATGTGGTTCATCTTGGAAGGACAGTTTATGTATTTATGACAGATGTCTGACAGATGATTTATGACAAAGTCTTCATTTTTGTTACTTTGCTGGCTGTCAGTGGATCCTTCAGCCCACACACCCAAACTTATGACAGTATATTGGTACATTATGGTATGTGAGCTGACACTAACAAAAAGAGAACCAACATATTTTCTCTCTTTCAGTGAACATTTGAGGTCTTAATATTGACCTTAAACGGCCCAGTGTAGTGTGAAAATATCAGTGGCGACTGGTGACTCAAAACATCGGGGAGGACAGGAGGAAAACCAACCCACAACGTCATGTTATTTTACACTCGTTGGCTACTTATCTCTACTTTTTTTTTTTATTAAATAAAAGAACATAATTCACATTCAGTACAACAATAACAAAAGAGACAGGGATATATATCACACTAAAAAAAAATATTAAAACCTACATATAGGCCTATTGAGTGTCTTAATAACCTTTTTCTTAGTCAAATTAGAAAGTGGTTTCCCATATTGCTCAACATCCTTCAAGAAAACAACAAAATAAGGTATTTATTGTTAATTTTATATTTATTAATAAAAGATTAAAAGAAAACACATAAAATGTATTGTAAGAAAATATTGTTTTGGGGTTTCTGAAGAAACCAAATATCCCATAATAATGTCGTTGAAGATATGATTAATGACAAATCTGCAAAGGCCTTTGTGTCTTTTTTAATTTCTGCATGTACTGTAATGATTGACAGGGTAATATTCATGAATAATTTGAAAGGACACTTCCTTAACCTCATACACTATTAGGTACTTATGAGGAAGAATCCAGACCTTCTTCCAATAGCCTATATGTGGTTAATAAATCAATTACTCTTTTTAATATTTTGATCTCCCTCTTGTCTCTCAAATATAGAGGAGGAGCAACCTCTTCTGCCTCTATGGACCAGCCTCCACTGATGTAATTACAAATGTAGAGTGGGTTAGTCTAACTGGCAAAGTTATACAGTGTTTGAACACAGCTTCTCAAATTCTGTAGCTAATGTTAGTGTTTTTAAAAATCCGTAAGGAAAAAAGATAATAATAAAGAAAAGAAAAGAAAACAATATAAGAAACAAAGAAACAAACTAGATAATTGCTCAGCCCCGCGAGTGTTGAGTACTGTCCACTCTGTCACTCTTATTCTCTGTCGCCTTTATTCCCTTTCTTTCCTTTCATGTTTCTCTCTCTCTGCCTGGCTGTATGGGCTATTGTGTGGCCGGCAGTGACAGATGTGCTGTATCGCTGCTTCTCTGCATGAAAGAGAGAAAAAAAATCATGTCTTGTCCTCCACATGTCTGCTCTCTTTTTAGAGCTACTGAGGTCTTGGCCCCATTACACTGATTTACACACACGCTCTCCCTTTCTGTCTCTCTCTGTGTGTCTCTCCAAGTTAATAGCAGAATGCAGATGAGCACTTTTTCACAAGGAGCCGGCTGACTGCGCGAGGCGCATATATGTGTGTGTGCATGTGTGCAAGAGTCCTTCTGGCCGAGGGGATGAGAGGGTAGTGACAGGGGTCTTGACATGCTAAAGAGGCAGAGTAAATGGGTTTTTCTAAAGCAGTAGAGGAAATATCACCGTTTTATACCAGGCCAATTTATGTCCCCTTATCTCTTCCTCAAACATGTCACTTTAGCTACTGCTGAATGGTAATTACCACTCTCTCAACACTCAGTCACTCCCTAACACACACACACACTTAGAGAAACAGACACGTATTTAAGAACACATTCAAGTGCACACACGCAGGCCAGTTGAATAAGTACACTCATGCACATTCTGGGTAGACAAATGTTGTCTATGCATATTACACACATATCACACACACTCTAATCTGTGTGCAAAAAAACAACACAGACACACACACACACCATTACTGTATGGAAAAAAGGGCAGGTATTTGGACAGATTCTAATGTTTTAAGGTTTATCTGTGCATGAATGTGTGTGTGAGGTCTGCTTCATGCGTTTCAGATGGCCCCACCAATCCGTTAATCCACATAAATAGCCATTCATGACAGACACACACACACACACACACACAAGGGAAAAATAGCCATTTATGCTCATCTCATTCTAATTCTGATGGCCCTCCCTACCCCATAAACTGTCTCAGGAATTGGATCGCCTGAGGCAGATTATGATTACGGTTATCAAAAAATCACATCACAGATTGCCTCGGCGCTCTCTCTTCCTCTTTGTTTTTTTCTCTGTCTCTCTCTCTCTCTGTGTGTCTGTTTGTGCTCCTACACAAACCTTTCGTGCCCCAAAAGTCAACTGCTGACTTGAGGAAAACCTAATATCAGATTTGACCATCGAGTGTGAGGATTTCCAGTTATCCATCGGAGGAAAATCAACCTCAGCAACACATTCTCACTCCCAACTCGTCAAATACCGCCGCTTGGTCAGTGCCCCTCGTTATCAGAGACTGACGCACGGGGTACCCCTCTTTTGGACGGACGTAGTGTCAATATATGTTCGTCACATGCATCGTGTCCTTTCAAAATAAACTTCCATTTTCACAGGGAGTTAGGTTTAGGCAACACAGCCACTTAGGTAGGGTTAGGAAAAGGTCGTAGTTGATGTTTAACTTCACTGACTTAACAACTCACGTGACTCACAGGACTGACGATACCAACGAGTCACGTGACTAATGACTGACGTGACAAAATAAGTCAACGTTACTTTTAGTTTCACACAGGACACACAAACAACGGTCTCCTGGTTAAAAGTGTTGTCGCAGCGTCCTTAATGTTGCCCAGAACACATTCGCGTACACACTGCTAAAAGAATGTGGCCCAGACCACCTCTGAATGTGGTCTGAGCGATCGGATCTCAATGCGTCCTCAATGCGTCTTGAGTGCGTTCACACCTGTACTTAGAGCTGTCCACTTGTGATCCGATCACTCAGGACTCATGTTAATACCAGGTCTGAACAGGGCCATACAATCACTTAACCAAAAGAAGACCCAAACCCTGACAGTAGTTTACAGGTTGAATTAGACTGGGAATGGATATCCTAATTTTGCAGATGACAGACGGCACCAGGCTGCTCTAAAGGTCTCAGGTTTATTATATCTGTACATGACAACAGCAGAAGAATCTTCTCCCCGTTTCTCGCACTTTTCACACAACAGATGAGTTAGTGTCTTCATTAGCAGCTGATGCTGCCTGCATAAATAACGTCTTAATGAGGTTCTGTGGGCTGATTAGCCAGTAGCCATGCAGTACTTAACTGCCAGTGACACACTACAGCAGCCATGTTGGCCATGTGTTTTGCATGTTTACTTGTTTTTGTTTCTGCTTGGATACACCGCAGATCCTGAATGGATGGAACGGCCGCTCACAAACAATCAATAATTTTGAGTGGTAATTAAGCAGCATTAATGTCAGGTACCCTAGAGGAGGTGGCAACGCTGCTTCAGTGAATCTCGTTTAATACGGAAAAGGCAGACGTACTTGGTATACGGAAGAACTACAGAGTGCTACCAGTGACAGTTCAGAAAGTCAGTTTCCTGTATCTGTGCAAGGCTTATTGTATGGAGGCTGGGACACGGTCTTGAGCTATGGGTTATGACACATGCGCAGTGTAATTGGAGCTGTGGTTGTGTATTGCTATTGGCTCAATTGCAGCGAGTGCAGACCATATTTTACTGTGCATGTGTTGTACCTGGATGATATGACACTGTGACATCCCCTCTTTCAACCCTCCTTGTATCTGTGTCACGTGGGTTTCACCACTGCCCCGCCCCTTTAGGAGACTAGCGGCATGTCCTGAGTCTATTAACTCCAAAGGGAGAAGTTAAGGTGAACACAGATTATGTCTGATTCTTAAATCTGAAGTAAATATTAGACCCATTTTTCATAAACCACATATCTTCCAAACATTCTGACACTAAAATTACATTTTTCAGACAGACAAATCAGGAGAAAATTAACTTTACGCGAGGCCGAGACAGAGACCAAGCGAAAGAAAGCTAAAGGCAGTGAGTCTCAGTGAGTTTTTGCAAGTTTTTAAGTCTAGCAGTGTGCTCCAATCCACGTACTTACGGAAGTACACTTCAATGTAGTACACTGTGTGCACTCTGTACTTACTTGAGTAGTGTCTGAATTTCAACGCAGTAGGGTCGTCTAAAATCGAATACTCTGCGCCGCACTTACCGGAAATGATGATTGCAACATTTCACCGCGGCTTGCTACCAGCCAAAATATCTTCTTCTGCTTCGGGTTTTACGGCAGCTGGCATCCTTTGTGTTGCGCTGCTGCCTCTTTCAGGTTTTACCCGTCCACTACCCGCCAAAATATCTGCCTGTTTTGTTGATCAAGAATACACAGAAAACGAAAGCAAAGTGGAAATTACGTTTCCAATGTTGTCGCCTACGCCTACGATGTATCCTCCTGTTGGCTGAAAATGTTTACGTATTATTTTATTCTGTTATCTACGTAGCCCATAGACATCTATAAGGTACGTTGTTCAGCACTGCAAAAGCCCCTGCATCATCTGCTGCCATTTTCACATGTTTGAATAGTGGTCGTGGTCCCACCCCTTCCGCTACGTAGCCAAGATGGCGACAAATGAGTGTGAAAAGTGTCCAGCGTTCCACACTCAACGATTTCACTGTTTTGAGTACAACATCCTTTTTCTTTTCTTTTTTTCAATTATTATTAATTTCCTGCCAATCTACTGCTCCACACTCCAGGCCAGTAGGTGGCAGTATTGCACTTCTAAACTGGTTTGCCAAACGCCAATAAACACTAAAGAAGAAGAAGAAGAAAAAAGACAACTGCTCAAAAACTTAATTTGATATGAACGTTTTTTTACAGTGTGCATTTTACAGTGTTTTGGCCGGAGAGAGGCCGCAGGAGGCTGCTGCTGCTGCAGGGAGCAAACACCGACAGGTGGAGCATTTACTCAAATTGCCCTCCAATGCCAAACCCAAACGAAATAACTCTGCTGTAATTAATATGCAGTTTTTGTTGGATAACGTCGCCGACGACAACCTGTAGATAGCAAGCGGTGTTTGTGCGTCACTGCGCATGAACGTTTTCCTCACTGGGACAGAAGCGCGCTGGAGACTGGCGTATTTCCACCTCTTACTCAGTGAATTAAGGATTTATTTCGACCAAACCAGAGTTGCTGATTGATGGAACCGTGGGAAGACTAACCAAGGCGGGTTTGGTGAGTTTTATTTTGTTTCTGTCCAGTTTGAATGTGTTTTACAATGAGTTAAGTTATACTGGTGTTACACTGAAATCCGTGACCACAGAAATCTGTGACCGCAGAGCAATATGAGGTCACCATTTCTGACGACTGTCATCAGAAAATGTGACCCCACTGTACCTATCTTTTGCTTTAAAGTAAAAACAGTAAAATTATTAAAAAAATTTAACAATTTAGTTTTGTATGTTTCCTGACAACAGCCATCAGAAAATGGTGACCTCATATTGCTGGCTCCTCTGTGGTCACAGATTTCGGTGTAGCACCGGTCTTAGTTTCGGCTCAAGAGAGAAACATGACTTCAGAAGGTTTACAGTTGTATTTTTTCTGTTGAGGTGTAAGAATATTTCCTTCATTGATATTTTGTGATTTATTACATATATATACAGTCTATGGTTTATTGTTTTATCAGATGTAGTGACCTCACCGCCAGAGCAATGCATTCTGGTAGGCTACATGTAGGCACAGCAAGTGCTACACCGAAATCTGTGACTGCAGAGCAGGAGAGATCAGCTTTCTCTGTCAATTATGTATACATGCACTGGGTAATTTGTTAATAACTAACAAAATAATAGTAATTTTGATTTTTAAACATTATTATAATTATAATAATAACATTTCAAAATATGTCTTCAGTAGCCTATAGGTCTTTTTCTTGGAAGACATGTTGAGAGGTCACAGTAGGAAAATCACAGGTGTAAATAATACAATTAATGATGGCTTTAGAGCCTTCGTTAATTTTATTAGCAACACCTGTGCTTTTCCTACAACGACATGTCAAACTGTCTTCTGCAGGAAAGTGTTAATACTTTTCAGACAAGTTTAGATACTCATTCATGTCACTGGAATGACTTTTATAAAGTAATGTACAAATAAAGTAATCACAGAAGTTGTACATGCAAGTAATTAGGCTAATTGATTACTTTTTACCAAGTTATTATAGGAAAAGTAGGAAAAGTATTGTCAGGTCTTGCAGAGTATTTCTTTCTTTGATTATGTCGCCTGCCATTTGACATCTGATTTTTCTGGGTGCACAGTAACTCATAACCAAGGTTGGGCAATTTAACAACCATGTTAGTTTGCTGGAATAATCTCATGCAGGCAAACATCTTGGTTGCGTCGGAAATTCCATACTGACATGCTATTTAGTCCGCAGTATTTTAGATTTTAGATGGCCGAAACCTTAGTATGAAACCAATAGTACGCAAATTGCATACTATTTCCGGTGAAATATTACTATTACTATAAATATCTCATAATGCAATGCGTTAGTGACGACAACGTTCATAACGGACGTTGACAGACAGCTGTGTAACATAAATAACGCTTCAATTTAACTAAGTATATGATTTCACTTAGCTAAACGTGATGCATATTTTAAATTAATTCAGACTTTGATTCTCACAAATCGTCGTTTTGGTCACATGAGGATGGGACGGGTAACCATGGTTACACGTCTCCAACTGGCAAGGAGGCTCTCAGGAAGTGATGACGTACATTACTGCTCAGTTCATCCGAAAAAATATATACTACTGTTTATTCACACAAAAGTATGTTGAAAGATAGTATAACTATTGGGTATGTAGTGCATAGTGCAAGCCCTTCTATGCGTTCCAATACCCATACTACCGTACTATTTATTATGCCAGAACATTTTTTAATATGTCCCAATACATAGTATGTGAAATGCAGTATGACAAAAATTTCAGAATGTCCTTATACATCCAGTCGTATTTTGCAGTATGCAAGCCAGCATGCTTTTCTGGCTATTCTGACCCACAATCCTCTGCGCAGCGGATATATGAGCAAGAGGGTCACAGTTCAAGGCGCAATGTTATGATGAAGTAGTAGGTCCCAGTTGTATGCATACTGCATGAAACAGTTCGTACTTTGTAAGGGCAGCTGCAGTACGTTCTAAAAGTAAAAAGAAAAAGTCTGCGATTTGGAACGCAGTCCTTCAGTGATTCCTTATTGCAATAACTGCCCACACAACAAACCAAACAGATAGGTGATTATCAAACATTTCACCTATAATCTGCTATATGGTCCTGATGTGGTGATGTCTAGGCCTGCAACAACCTACATACTTCAGTTTGGACAAATTCTTCCTCCATGTGTTAGCATGCTTCTATGTGTGTCAGTGTGTATTTGTGTCTGTGTATGTCAGTGTGTTTGGATCTGTCTGTGCATAAGAATGTCTGAGTGTGTGTTGAATATATTCTATGACTGTGTGTGTGTGTGTGTGTAGTCGTGGCCCGTGGGTAGTGTGTGCCCCTCCTGACCTTGAGAACAGAGCGCTGGGTTGTCAGTCTGAGAGCTATAGCTAATGCTAATGCAGAGAGAATAGCCCCATAAAGTGCAGCTCTCTCATCCACCGCGGTTTGAAGTCTTTCACTTACTGGGAGGAAGAGCTGTCCAATGTCTCTTTTTGTTTCATTCAATATCTTTCTCTCACTCTTTATTCCCTGTCTTCCTGCAACTTTGTTGAATGTCTCTTTTCTCTCCCTCTGTCTTCTTCAGTTTCAATCCATGTCTCTGTGTAATCTCTCTTTTGTCTTTCTGTCAGTTTCTTTCTTGTGTTTCCTCCATCTGTCCTCCCTTGACCCTGTTGGGTCTCTGTCTTTCTGTTTTACTTTTTAAGCCTTAACTTTCTATGAAATGTTTTATGTCCTTATGTTCAACCATAGATATTTAAATTTGCCTGTCTCCCTTGTGTTTGTACATGTATGCATTCGTGTTTCCAGACCTCTGCAAATGCTATGAGCCTATTTTGTCTGCCTGCCCTTGTTGCCATGTGTCCTTCCAACTCACCCTTTAACTTCATTAAATGTCTCTGTCCTCATATGCTACCAAGAATCAATCAATTTGACTCTGACCTCCATTCTGTCCCTCCTTCTGCTCTTTTAAACTGCTTCTCCCTCATTTCATATCTCTCCCTCTCTTCTAACAGCTTTGTTGTTTGTCTTTCCTTCTCGTAGTGAGTTTTATCACTAGGGGTGGGGAAAAAAATCCATCCACCTATCTATCGCAAATTTTTCTTTTACAATTTTGAAATTGATTTTTTAACGCCAGAATCAATATATTTGCTTCATTTGAGTCTATGTGGAGGTTGAAGAAAAATCCCGCTTTTATTGTTGTAGTCAGAATAACGTGACGTCATATGCGTTCTGTATCAACCAAAACAAACCGCAGAAAGTAGAAAATGTTGGCGGGTCAGCGTGGATACGACCTGCACCCTCATATTTTAAATCCAAAGTGGTAAACACTACACATACAGTAAAGTATGGAAACACTTTGGGTTGCACACATTGCGGGAAAAGCAGAGCTAGACGTCACGGCTAAAGCTGCATGCTAACTCTGTCATGGACAGGTAACGTTATCGTATTGCGGTAACGTGTGGTCAAGCCAGCCGCCACTCTCATCTCCGTGGTCAAATCAGCCGACGCTACAACTGTAGAGCACCCATGTACTGACATTTATGTTAAATACAGTCAAGCAGCCCCGATGGAGCTGATCATGGATGTATAAAGAGAACGGAGCTAACGGGAAAGCTAGTGACGGAATTGGAGAAGTTAGCGGAAGTATACACATGTGACTACATCACAAAGGGAACTGTATATACAAAATACATATATGGAAATAAGATTAGATTATATTCACCAGAATTGAATCAGAATTATAGAACATTACATTTCCCTTATAAATTAAAAAGAAAATACCACTAATTTGTGAGGGAAATGTCTTTATTCTTTGATTTTTGGGTTGCTGGAAAAAAATGTATAAATAATGCCTGACAACGACTGATATATTTGACTTCAGGACATCTCTGACTACATACATGCTGAAAATCAAACATTTTTGCCGTATTAATTTAGATATTTTCCAAAGTAAAAGTCCCTAGAAGTGTATGATTGAACTTTTTTCAATGCTCTAGTGTTAAAAAGTTAACTAAAATTGCAATAAATCATATATTGAATGGCAATACTTGTAGAATCGCAATACTTAAAAATCGCAATACATATCAAATTGGCACCCAAGTATCGTGATAATATCGAATCAGGAGATAGGTGTATTTTCCCAGCCCTACTTATTACATGCTATATTCTTTACAAACCCTCCTATTTCCTGGTGCCAAAAGTTAAGAGGTGGTAATGATCAGGGTGTTGACCCGCTAACAAATTCTTTCCAGTCTGCTTGAAAAAGAAATTTCAATTCACTCATTCTCCTTGTTCTCCTTGGCTTCATTCTTCCTTTATTTGTCTCCATCTCTGTGTCTCTCTTGTTACTAAAGCTGTAATTCTGCTTTGTGTTATTGCTGCTGGTCTTTGAACACTGTTTGACACTAAGAGACACGATACAGGCATCCGAATAGAAGAACTGTAGAATTAAACCACAGCTGTATGTCCATTGAGGAAGAGAGAGAGACAGTAATAGAATATCAGGGAGAAAGAAAGATGCCATATTGTGAGTGGGTATGCCCAGCAATCCTGTTAGAGACTACGTCTGTATTCTCATTCTGTTTGATTGTATTTTCAGAGCAGCCAGAGTGTCTTTCACTGAGAAACTCAAAATTTAATTTGGGCCCATTGTTTAGTCTGCTTCAAATCCACAATCCTTAATTGTATGAAATGTGCTAAAGCCATGATCCGTGATTCAAATTATCTGGTCTGACCTGGCTTGGTTTTGTAAGGGCTGAACTCCATCTACAGAAATAAAAAGGAGACTTGAGGCGCGTGTGTGTATCATTAAATGCAGCTATTATGGTGAGATAATACTACTGGCGCTCATGTGGCGTCTGCGTATTGTGCATCGCTATGAGCCTGGAAGTCAGGCTCAGTAAAGTGCTGATAACTTTGGAGTGACATTGAACAGAATCTGTATAAAACTCGTGAAAGTGCCTGCTGCTTTTTGATATCCTATTGAATCTGATATCAATAATTAATTTGAGTTATTGTTGTTTTCTAAAGGCAGTTTACTGCATTTCTGCTGTGACAGATATTGTTGAGTGGAGAGTGACGGGAAATACAGAGTGGAGAGAGGGTGTGGCATGCACTTGAACTCATCATGTTCCAGTTGTATGGCACCTGATCACATCATTGACACTTCTCGCTTAATATAACAAAGAGAAACGTGTGATGATTTGTTTTAGTTCACTAAATTTGGTAATTCATTCATTGAAAAAGTATTTAAAAAAAAAAAAACGGAGCAATTTTGACTTTTTCCACTCTTTTCCCCACTCTTGTGCGTGTGCACACATGAGTTCTGGGAGTATTAAACTATTAAAGTAGCCATTGTGGCCCATTTTGATGTTATCACTGCGTGTGTGTGTGTGTGTGTTTCTTGACGTGATGATAGTGGACAAAGTGCTGGAAGCTTGAGCTGTCAACCTGTCACACACTGACAGATATGCTGCTCGTACACCGTCCAGGCAACGCCACATGGTTGCACACATTGCATGTGTGTATGTGATTGTGTGTGTGTGTCTGTGCGTGTTGGTCATATGCAGTCTAGGCATCGCCAGAACACGCAAGCACGTACTTTATACCCAAAGTCCTGTATGTGTGTCAGAGTGAGAAAACACGGTGACAGATAAGGCCTTTGATATATCATCTTTTAAAAAAGATTTCTTTCCACTGCATTTCCACTTTACTTGACCTGATATTTGACAATGACATAAAATAGAGGAGCGACAGAGGGAGAGGAGAAGAGAGACGTTAAAATATGAAAAAAGGTCATGAAATTATAACACCGAATATTGATGATCTATCTATCTATCATAAATATGATACTGTATCATATCATGGCTTTAACCCTCTGGACTGTGAGCCATTGTTGACAAAGAAGTTAAAAGAAAAAGTAAAACAGAATTTGAATGTTTCAACAATTCATTCATTTTCTAAAACAAACAACTATGTGCAAAAGTTTACTATGTTCACATTTGTAGCCCGGCGCTTCAGGTGAAAAGCAAAAAATATACTCTACTATCACAATAGAACCGGCATTATTTCTCGGGTCTCCGCCCTTTTGCCGACTGAATCCCTTCCGCCAATGTCTTTACGTAGCTCAATACAGATAACTATCTTGATATATATATATATAATATATACATATATTTAATCTTTGAAGGTCTCTTCCGTGTTGCAGTAGATTTCTAAATGCTCAGGACACACAGCAAAGATCTCTCCAATGACATTTGTAAATTGGCCATTTTGCACCTGTCACTCGCGCAGTGCTTTGTGCCCTAATAACACAGTTTGTGATTGGAGAGATGAGAGTCAGCATGTCTGCCAAAATTTCATTCACCAAAACAGTAACTTTAAAAGAGGTGTTTGTATAGTCGGCATTAGATAAATAAGTATGTAAAACATCAAATTTTATTTGTATTATTTTTCAATGTCCAAAAATAACAGCAACAACAACAAATACACAAATACTTGATGGATTGCCAAGCCTCTGGATGGATTATAAGAACAAGTGATGGCTCATTGTTACAGTGGAATAGTGCGCTGCAGGACACTTTCTAAAGTAAGCCGCTACATGTATTAGTTACAGAGGTATTATTAAAAGTATGAAGTGAGTGCTTTTGCAATCATGGGCGACTGCCGCGACCCCAGAGGTTTAACTGTGGCACATGCCATTTCTTCCTCACCTTCCCACTTCATTACTTTCTGTCATCCTTATAAACCAGAAATACTGTAGAAATAATAGTTTTATTTTCATTGACATTTTTCATTTATTTGTTAGAGACACCGTGGACACAGCAAACCCATTTAGTACTTAGACACTCACACACACGTCCCTGATCTCATGTATGTCCACTAGGCTGACAACACGCTGGTTTCCCTTTGGCTGAACCCTTAGAGCTGAGCATTCTGGGTAAAGCCAGGATTACCAACCATCCGGGAGTGTGATAGTGTGTATGTGTGTTTTAAGTGTGTTTCTGCTCGCACAAGAAGCTTATTTTTGTCAGCATTAGTCTTTACATGTATCTTCTTTCATTAGAATATATCTATTTTCTATTCCCAGTGATTATGAGAGTGTGTGTGTTTGTGTATGATTTTCTGAGTATGTGTGTGTGTGTGTGTGTGTGTGTGTGTGCGCGCGCGTATGTTTGTGCGTGTGTGTCTGTGTGTGTGTGCTGGCAGAACAGATGGCATCGGGCTGAGAGACCCAGTGTGAGGTGAGACATCTCCCACCGAACTCTTCTACGCACACACACATTTGCAAAGATCCATCATTAATATCATTATCATAATACTCTCAGTGCGACGCAGCCTGTCTGTCACAAATATGATCACTCCTATCATTCTCACTGTTACACTGTAATTATTTAACCAGCTCTGTGTGAGGAATCATCCATGCCATCATTTGTACCTGCCACGGCATTGTAAAAATAATTTGGTATTATCAGTCACAATTGCCCTTTTAGTATAATTAATCACTTATAGTGCTTTCACCACAGTATTTCTATTTTAATAGTTGAAGGTGATTTGCCATCAGCCTGCCTGAAGAAATAATAAAGAGCCAAATATAAAGTGTTTATATAGAATGTAATTTTTTCCATAACAAACATGCAGATTATTTTGTTCTGCATGCTCAGTCATAACGCAGCGTAAATTCATAAAGAAGGCTTTTATGAAATATGATCTCTTCATCACTGATGGAACCACAGGTTGTAATATTTTCCTAATAAAATGCACAGTGCATTTCCATAAGTAATCACTATTTTTTTTTTAAAATAAAGCTCATATAGCAGACAGTTCTGTATGATTTCATTGAGTGACGCTTTATTATTTCTAACTCCGGCCTCTTCATGTCTGTCAAGTTCTGACACATCACACACACATTGTGTCAATGCTGTCACACCGCACACATGTGAGATGCAGCTCTATGACTAAGTCCTGACTAACTCTGTGACAAACACGGCCTAATAGGGTCAGTGGAGCCCGCCTCTCCCTGGCTTCCATACACTACGGCTTACTCCTGTCACACCAAGCCGACGGTCGGTTTGACAAAATGAAAGTGGCCGAGAGCTACTCATATTTTATATTATTAGTAACATTTATTCACATTGCTCAGCTCCACCCAAACCAGCTGAACAAGCTTCTTTTGTGTGAACATTTAGAAAATGTTGATATCCAACACTCACATTTTGACATCATCACCATCTTAAATTCAGCAGCATGTGCATGTTTTTTTTCTGTATGCATTTCTTTACATTTTCAATGTATCAAGCTCACACATTCACATCAGATTAATGTCATAGAAAACAAAACAATGTTGTTACTTATTTTACTTGTCCTCATTTTACTTATCCTTATTTTCTGTCTTTCCACATATCACTGTATCATATCACTTCCCTTCACATTCCCTTCATCATCTGTAGTTCACATGCATGTATTACATGCATTCAGTCTTTAACAGTTAGTGAGATGACTGGCACTGCATGGAGTCAACAAGAGAGGTGTATGCTGGAGTGTATCCACTTAGGTTCAATCTTATGGAGTCATTTAAATGTCAGTCTTGTTCTGAACTTAGATTTCATGTCATTCAAGACAGCCAGCTGGGCCGTATCGCTGGAGTCAACCCACTCATCACACTGGATGGAAAACCATTTGCACCTGTCCATGTCCCGTTGTAGCTGCTCCACAGCATCCGCAGACAGCGCAGACACTCTCCTTGCCACAGTATTAGCACCAAGTTGTACATCGGTGATAGCAGACATCATTTTTGTCTTACTTTTATGGTCCTTGAATAGCGTTTAAGCTTCGTTAGGATGTGCGCCACTTTAGTTGAAGCCTCTGTTGCTGCGTTGGCCTTCTTCGTCGGTTTGGTAAACAGAGACTGTTGTCTTTTAAGCGTTTTGTTCAGCTCCTTTACCTTCTCTGTTCGTAGACTGCTACCAGCCGGAAAGTGGAAAGTTGCCGTGAACTTTGGTGAAGTGGCGCTTGACTTTACTCTTCTACCAACTGTCACGCTCACACCTAGTCTACCGCTAGCCTGCTAACATCTCCTAATGTTACGGCGTCACTGACGTAACCAAACTTGGCAGCAGCGTAACTCATTTAATTGACAGCTGATTGGCAAATAATCAGTTTGTGTCAGAAGGGGGAGGGATATCTGGGAATTTCATTGGATAGAAACTTAGGTTTACCAAGTGACTTTCATGTACGTATCATAACAATGGCTTGTATATCTGCCGTCCTAGGTCTCCCGGTTTCCCTTTTTGAATGACGAATACAGACTACCACCACCTGCTGGGACGGAGAGTTGTTTCCTCTCATGCAGGCGCAGAACGTACGTGGCAGTTGGCCGTTGGCTGTAGTCTTTGCGGTGTGTTCAAATGCAACGTGTTGGCCAAGGCAAATGCAACGTGAGGCGACGCAACAGTCGGCCTTCATCATCGCTAGTTCTTTGATGTTGGCTTGGTGTTTCTGGGCCTTTAATATAAGTAAACAATTGACCCTTCCTAAGTCCCAACCCTTTTCACTCTGTGCTCCAATAACAGTTGAGCAAACTTTGGACCCGTCAGAACCTCGGTCAACTTTCCCCTTTCCTGTTGGCTTACACGGGGATTATACTTAGCTATGCTACGTCTGTTCAAGGGTTACATTACTATTAAAGTCACATTACATTGGTGTCACAATCTTCACGTACATTGTACAGTATACAGTCACAGTTACTACGAAGAACTTTAATTTTGTGTTGATTTTGGCGTTCAAGTGTTCCTGAGCACCAGAATCCCTTTAGAAAACCTCTCATTTTACTGCAGCAGGGTCTGACAGTCTGCCCCGTGCCGTCCTGGTTCTGGTTCTCCCGTACCTCCCTTCCCTCTAGTGGGCCCAGCAATATGGCTTGTGCCTACAGCAGTGTAGTGTGGGTGTTGGCTCCCAGCGGGGACTGGTGCAGAGCTCTCCACCTCCCACCACCTTTCCTGAGCGGAAAGAGTTTCTGACGAACCTGCATGATTTCGTTCCTTTGTTTATATTATCTCTGCTTCGTGCCGCCCCGAAGTATGTTTCTTTTTGTCAAGTTTGTCGGACCTAGCAACAGTAACTAAGGGGGGCGGAACTTAGAATCGCTCAATTGTTTTAATCACTTAATCGTGATGTTTGTGGTTCTGCTAAAGGCTGAGACAGCAAAGCACCGGCTGATAATAATATACTGTTCGACTGGCTGACTGACTAATTGTATAATTTAAAAGACTAGCAGGCTGGATGGGTTGTTGTTGGGGTGACTGACTGGCCACCTGCCTCAGTAGCAGACTGACTGATTAACAGGGTGACTGACTGAAGTACATTCACAGATGGTTGCATACATGCGTATAGGCAAGGGGACACACACATTTTAATGCACTCTTTTAATAAAAAAGGTGTTTAGTATGTGACAGTGTGTTAAGGATAGTGTTGCTGTGGGAGTGTCCACACAGAGAGAACAATTATTTACAGTGCAGCAGCTATATAAACAAAAGTCCTTTTTATTATTTAAAGAATAGTGACGCATCACAGGAGCATCATTCATTAGACCTTAATAGTCTTGTTGTCTGTGTGGTTTCTTCGTTTGTGTGTGTGTCTGTTGTGTGTGTCTGTAATGGTGTTGTTTTCCTCATTTAGCTGGCTGGAGCTCTTCTGTCTTTAAATGATCCACTCAGCTCTCGCAGTTTAAATGGTAATTAAACAGTAGTTCCGCTGTCAACATCACACACACGCATACAGTCTCACACATACACACACACACACACACACACACACACACACACACACACACACACACACACACACACACACACACACACACAGACTCTCTCTCACACACACACGCACGCACACAGCCCCTGCTGTTTAAATGGTAATTAAAGAGCCATTCCAGTATCAACATCTGGGCATACTTATAAAGAATGACATTAGATCACACACACACGCACACACACACACACACACACACACACACACACACACACACACACACTAACACACACTAACACACGCACACACAGATGCAAGCTGCTTGTAAGGTTATTACAGGAGTTCTCTGTCACACTTGTTCCCACACACTACACTGTACTGCGTGTACTGTAGTGTTCAACCCATTAGTCAATGGGTTGAAACTGCACAAATCGTGTGACTTTTTTGTCCGTACTGGCATACAGGCTCACATTAACACACATGCACACACATATATAAAGTATACACATAACACACACACAGAAACACACACATGGTTGAGGGCTGCTCCACTGGTGCTTATTAGAGAGGATTACCACACTGACATGTCTTCATTAATCACAGAATCAGACAGAAGGACGCACACACACACACACACACACGCACACACACACACACACACACACACAGTGGAGGTGTGACTCAGGTGCCTGCCAGCCCTTGGGCCCCCTATGGAAAGCCCAGCTTCCCCTTGTCTTTTTGTCGCTCCTCCCCTTTCCTCTCCATCTACCCCTCCATTCATCTCTCTCTTCCCTCTATGTGATCTTCATCCCTGCTGCAACCCAATCACATCATCTTCCCAACTCTCGCTTCATCTGTTTTCCATTCTTCCCCAAATTGTCTCTGACTTTTGTTACATCTGTGCATCTTTCATCGTGATACTAAGGTTTACATGCTTACCAAAGGGTTTCACATAATTTAAAGACTATTTGAGGTAAAATAATGAATGTGAGATCCTAACCTCCGACTTTACTGACTTTCAGAGGCTGTAGCAGGCTCAGTTTTAGAGCTAGAGTGACGATAATGGTATCATATGAAACTAGAAAACATAACAAATCCATTGATACCAGCATTTTTGACACTTGACCTCACTTTATAAAATGACCTGTTGTGACCTCTAGGATAATCACAGCCTCGTGCAAATTTACAATCACAAAGTAAAGACCTAGGGCATTCAGAGGATGTATGGTTTAACTGGCTAGATTGACAATAAGGGGGTTTCCAGAACAGAAGTGCTCGCCGTCCAATTGCTGAAAAATGCAATTCTTGCAGAAGTCTCCAAATGTCCAAAGTTGTTGATACCAAATCACAGCATAGCTTTTTCTATGGTGTTCCTCAAGGTGTTGGTGTCTTAATGTGGTATTTTGGAGGGATTATTGATAATTTTTATCAATTCTCGGAGTTGTAAAAATTGGTTAAATTTAGCACCAAATCTGTGTAACTCTGTGTATCAACCCCAAAATTGCTGCAACAACTTATGAGACATAATAAAACATGGGAATGGCCATCATACACTTTCATCATAATTTTCTAAGCCCTTATACACAATTTACTTTAGTTAATTAATTAATTATTGATTTACATACTGTTGACCCGCTATCGCCCCCTAAAGACCCCCTGGTCAAAGTTCAACAAAGTTGATCTCCACATGATGTGAAGATGCGAATATGCTTTGCCACCGGAAGCAAATATTTTATTCGCCCCTTCACTCGTATATAATGGAAGTGAACGGGAAGTGAATAGTCGCCAATATTAATTTTCGAGCATGTGTGATCATGCCTTGACAAGTTAAAATGTTGGCTTTGAAAAAGCCCTATTGTCTCTTGTGCTCACAGAAATATAATGAGTAGAACGGACATTCCCATTCAAATCAACAGAGCAGGATGGTCAGAGCGGCGGACATTTTTATGTGTACCGTTGCCATCGCAAACTCTATTTCAATGGTCAGTGCACAATGCTGAGCTCCGTTTTCTTTTGAACTAGTCAAATGAGTACGCCAAACAGTTCAATGTCGGTTCTGCTCTCATTCTATTTCTATGGTTGTACTATTGGCTGCCATCTTGTCTTCCACCTGCACCCTTTTATGCCCATTTCCCTGCCTTTTTGGATCTCGTTACTGAATGATTCCCCTGGCTTGTGTTTGCCTGTTTGAACTGACCTCTTAGTATCAAACTTCTTTTGCACTCGGGACACTGAACCCGCCCTCCTCAGTCATGCAATTGAGTCCACTGCCTGCCTTACTATGACTTTACACCAACTGCTGACCTTTCCACAGTGTCAAAGAACGTTGTGTTTGATGTTTGAGGTATTCGGGCCGGTTACCGTGCTTCGTGATTAAAAGTCAAATCAATACCGTGATCATTTTGCATCTTAAATCTGCAGTTGATTGCATTTTTTCTTCCTTTATACCAACATGATGACACAATTTGCAGCCAAAAATGAATCTACTTTTAAAGGCAAGGGTCGACCGTGACTTTTAGCATATTAGGTCTGACCGGATGTGTGTTTTTGTATGGTGTGTGTGTGTCTTTTTATATGATACAATTTGAGTGTGACTACACAGCCTGTGTCCAGTCCACAAAGTGACATCATACACATTCAGTGACTTTACTAAATTATTCATTCTCTATTCCACATCTACCTTAACGGATGTATTTTTTATGAGGAATTGATTTAGACACATTTGGGGCTGTTCTTTGGGTTGTGTAAAATGAAAAATGCATAATGAACCTGCGTGTGTGTGTGTGTGCGTGTTCAAATACGTGTGTATGTGTTGTGAACTGCATGTACTATATATACAATGTGTAACTATGCTTTTGTGTCTGTCTGTCTCCCCGCCTGTATATTTTTCTGCTTAGTGTCCAGGGAACAATAAAGATAAAGCAGATGCCAGCAGATGCCCTGTTTAAAGATTATCAGCCTCTCTCTCCATACTGTTAACACTCACCAGGGACAGTACAGCGTTTAACACAACCCATTTACACCACACAACACATGGCAATGTGGCACCGAAAGGTAAAGTAAAGCAAAGGGGGGGACTGGAACAGAGATGGGGGAGGATGGGGAGGTAAACAGATGACACAATGTGAAATATAACAGATGAGTGATTGATGAGATTGTAGAATGGGAAATTAGACAAACAGGAAAACTAGGCTCATTTTGAGACAAGAGGGAAGGATAAACAGTTTATTTTCCATTCAGTATTTTTACTAAAATAAAGCATATACCATATATATATATATATATACTGTATAAAGGAAATGCTAAATGGCACACTGCCATGACCTGTGCCAATTATTTACAAGAACTCTTTATGAATTATTTAGAGTTTAAATGGCCAGATGACAATAGCAGTGTTTTCATTGACATATTTTTATTCGCATGAATTGAAATAACGCATTAGAAAAGCTCTATGGAAATCGCAAAATTCGATAAAACTTCTTCAATTATGGAAAAAAGATTTTACGCTGGCTTGAGGTGGTTTTTGCCTTCGTCGAAAAAGAGTTGATACGCTAAATACTTTATGGAAACAGCTTTGCTTAATAAGATGACGTAGCAAACATTTAAACAAATGACTGATCAGCTGTTTCCGCTTTCAGCGTCTTCTTGGATATATAACATATGAATGCTTGTCTTCGTCTCCAGACAACATGAAACATGGCCAATACTAGCTGACATGAAAGAACAATTAATTGCCCAATTTAAACAAATTCCTGAACACCTCTCCATTTTTCTCTCCTGGATGGTTAGATGGCCAAGCTGACTTGTCTTGTTTCCAGTTCACAACCAATACTACTTCTACTCTGTTAACTGGCGGATTACAGCCTTGTGTAGCCTATAGCGCCACCCCCTGACCAAACTGTGTTGAAGCCATCAAGCCAAGTTCATTCACTCCAAACCAATTGATGGAAACGTGCATTTCTTTTTTTGCGACATTTCAAAAGTTTGCTTAAAATTCGCTTGACAATTGAATGGAAACACGGCTAATGAGTGTAAGGAATTTGGGGAGGATATTTGAAAGATTAACAATTTACCTGGCTGATAATATTTAGCTAATAAAATTAATCTGTTTGATGTAGGTCAGAAATTCACAAATTACTTTGTCAGCTTGTTTTATTTTTCCAAAGTCCCATGAACATGAAAAAGTGACTCCAGTGGAATTGTAACTTTTAAACCTCTCATATTTTTATGTAATAACTTTCAGGATATTCCTCTATAGTATGTACATGACTGATAATCTCAGCAGTTCACATAAAAATAAACATCACAGGAAACTAGCTAATACCACAGTAACGTTTAGTCACCAAGACCAGCTTGCATGTACAGTAACCGCTCAGCCGTATGCACACACATGCACTCATTCACAGACACATTATTTCTTTCAGCTCAACCCATCACATTCACAAAAGATCAAAGTGTGTCTTTCTCTTCTGCTCTTTCTGTCTCTCTCTGTCTATGCCAGCTCCCTCAGAGAGCATAATTACCAGCACAGAACGATAACACCATTTCCAGTCAGAATGAGACAATTCCCAGCGTAAGACTCATTTCATGCTTTGACAATTCCTCCAGGAATCATGGCACACAAAGAAGCAAAGACCACTTCAGGATTTGTTATATTCCTACTAAAAAGAGTTCAGGACTCTATTCGCTTCTTCTTCTCTTTTCATTTCCTTTCCTCTACTTCCTATCACTGCCCTGACCTCCCTTTGTTCCAGCCAACATTTGATCCATCTGTCCGTCCAACCATTTATTTTCTTCTTCTCTTCTACCATATTTGTCCTCATTTCCTTAAATCCTTCTTTCCTCTGTCTACTTAACAGGCCATAAATCCCTAAAACTGTTTTATCTGAGCGCTGTCCTCTCTGTTGTCTTCTTCCTCCATCTATCCGTCTGTGCATCCATCATCTGTTTGTCCTCCTGTCCTTCCATCCTTCTCCCTCTGTCTTAATCCTTTCACTCTTTTTTATTTTGCCCTTCCATTGATCAATCCTTCCATCCATCCATCTGTCCATCTTCTAGTTTACAGATCATAAATCTACAGAGCTGTTTTACCAGAGCGCCGTCCTCTCCGTCCCTACGCGGACCACACCACGTCTGTGAACGTGCATCTATGAGTTTCTGTGCATAAACTTGTGCGCTGTATTCGTGTATACATACATTTATTGTGTGTCTCCCATTGAGGGGCCATGCTGTTGGGGGGTATTCCATTCCCCCATGGTGCGTGGGACTTTATTTTTGGAATATTTCTATAAATCATTTTGTCATTTACACATGCAGCGGCATTCTGGACACCACTGATTTGGAGTGAGGGCGCGTTTTATAAATAAACGTATAAGGAGTGGACCTGAGATACACACACACAGTGTAAACACATACCCACATAAATGTGCGACCACATAAACACACCACACGCACACTCCCTCTATACTGTGACATGGCCATAACTCACCCCACGCTACCGGGCACTGTGAAATATGACAGCCCCACAGTGTTGAAGTGGGGGAGAGAGAGCGTGTGTGTGTTTACGGCATGCGATGACAAGAGTCCACCCCAATGTCCTTGTCCGTCTCTCAGTAAACTTTTCATTGGGTCAGACATTAGCATAGGCGGCTAACTATAACCCACATGATGGATGGAGCCACAACTCTATCTGTGATGTGACCCATGCACAGAGCCTCAATGGATAGAAAGGGCACTTCCTGGTGGATCATGCTAATGCCTCTGGTGCGGCTGGGATGGTCGCTGTGGAATTTCAATAATGTTGTCACTGAGTCTGTCTTTGGAGAATGCAAGATATTTTGGTAATCTCAGCAAATGGAAATTAAGTAAAATAATCCATATTACCAGGATTAAAATATACATTTAAATGATTAAAACAACTTTAAAAAGGAAAAATACTACTAAATCTACTGTTCTTTAAAGTACTATAAAGTCTTTAATCCGATAGAGGTAGAGGAAAAATGTACAGTTTCCTTCATGCAATATGTAATTTTTTTTTCAACCTATCTCTATTTTGCTTTGCGTACTTCTTTTTGGACTATATTATATTTTAGGGTCTTTGACCATAAAGACCCAGCCTGGGTTTACAGTGCCCTCCAATATCACTCATCTGATCAAAGAAGTTACAACCGTTTCAGCGTATCCTCAAATGGCGGTTCACAGGATATCTTACAAAACGTTGTTTAGTTATTTTTTCTACTAATGTCCAGCAACAAAAGCGATCAGTGCGCCTGTGAAAGTCCCTGCAGTGTTTAGGCAGAAAAACTACTTGGTTAGGTTTAGGAAATGATCGTGGATTGGGTTAAAATACTTCCGGAAGTGGCGTAATTTAAGTATGAAAGTTACATGACAAATAATTCAATGTTGATGGTTGTTGGTTTCACGACCAGCGGTGGAAGTCTGGTGTTTTTTGACCCACCTGTCCACCCCGACCTCCTCCCTACGTGGACTTTCTTGCTGTTTATTCTATGTAACCAGTCCTGGCTCACGATTACGTGGATTACACACAAATTGATTATGTGACATTATGACTACAATGACTACAGTTTTATGCATTTGTGTGTCTTCTTACAAAATGTGCCCATGATCAAACATACTTTGGTGATGTTGAGTGTAGGGTCAGTGTGTGTGTGTGTGTGTGTTTGTTCTGGTTTTAGTTCGGTTAAACAACATCATAGCAGTTGATATCAGAGCGGTGGTTTCTGAGGGGATTTTAGGGAGAGCAGAGAGCGCCTACCTTTGCCTGAAATGACAAGAAGGTCTGTAGGCAAGAGAGAGAGCAAGAGAGAGTCAGACTGAGAGAAAGAGAGAGCCTGCAGTATGCTTCCTCTAATTAGGGTTTCATCCTTACAGATACGGAGGACAATCATGCCTGCGGTGATTACCACACAAACACACACTGGCATGAACACACAAACACAGACACAGAGTTGCTACTGTAGTATGTATGTCTGTTTGAGTATTTGCTCCAAATCAGAACATTTTAGGTCTCATTGATACTGTATGTATTAGTATAATTGTGAACTGTAAATATTATTTTAATAGAGCACAGTTTGTATCGCGTTGTGAGCATTTTTTGTGGCTAAAGCTGCATGCTAACTCGTAGTGTAGTGTTATCGTATTGCAGTACTGGGTATTGGGTTTTGGGTTACTGGAAATGTTTTTATAAATGATTCCTGACAGTGACTGATATATTTGACTTCAGGACATCTCTGACTACATACATGCTGAAAATCCAACATTTTTACTGTATCAATTTAGATATTTTCCAAAGTAAAGGTCTATGATTTGACTTGTTCCCAAGGTCTAGTGTTATAAAAGCTAACAAAAATCGCAATAAATCATAATATGGAATCGCAATACTTAAAAATCTCAATACATATTGAATCGGCACCCTAGGTATCGTGATAGTATTGAATCGGGAGATAGGTGTTTCGTCCCAGCCCAGAAAATTGTGTTCTGATCATTTTTCAAGCCCTTAACTCTCGAACCAGAAAGACACTTTACCTTCTTTACATCTGCCACTTTCCACCTGCCCATTGCTGCATATCTCCAACCATTCAATCATCCTCCCGACCACCTGCTGACTCCATCCCCTTCTGTATGGTCCTGGCCAATCACGGTCAGCCGTGTTGTTAAGGGATTAGTGACAGCCCAATCGCACGGCCTCCTCCAGCTGCTGTCCCCTCGACTCACCAGGGAACAAACAAGAACACAAAGACACACAATCCCACATCACTGGGAAAACCACATAACAGCAGAAGTCCAAAACATTCTCAATGGGAGTGTGGGACACGCTGAGGGCTTAACTCTGTGACAGGATGGAGGCCTGGTGTGTATGTGTATGTTTGTGGCGTTTGCGTGTGCATCTGCTGCACATTAGCTTTTTCAGTATCAGTGCAAAAAAAAGAATATGCATTCATGTGCATATATGTTTGTGTTTGTGTTTATTTCATATGTCCTAATTTGCGATCCAGGTATAGTAGCGAGATGATGGAGGCACAGATGATGGGGAGATGAAAAACGGATAATGACAACAGTCATTTGAGATGAAATTGATGTCATGTCTTTTCACTGTAAGGAGGTTCCTATAATACACACCCCCTTCTGAGCGTACGTCTCTGTGTGCAGCAAGAGTGATGTGTTTATGTGTGTCAGAGAGAGAGAGTAGGTGTGTATATGTTACATGGTGTACTAACATAATACAGCAATTTAACGTCCCACTTCACTGCTGTCATACACAATCATGCAGGCTACGATAGGTGCAGTATAAAAGCATGTGACACAGAGAGCGTGTGTGTGTGTGTGTGTGTGTGTGTGTGCAACTACACGTCCAAATTACATCTAACACACACAAAGGTCAAATACACACAGTATACCCGTTAATTAGTGCATGCAGCAAACATGTTCATATAGAGTTGTGAAAAATGGTGTTGTGACAAAACAGAAAAATGAACACATAGTATGCAAGCATGCACTTAAGCAATAAAATGTACATGCACGCACACAATAACATGATGACAGAGTACATAATTATCCAGTTATCAATGAGACCGCGCTTCTGCCCTTCTCTGGACCACTGGAGTGTGTCATTACGTTTCCTCACAACCCCATCCGTCACACAGGCTCTCTCTCTCTCACACACACACACACACACACACACACACACACACACACACACACACACACACACACACACACACACGTATACGTTCTATAAGGGAAGTATCATAGCCCATTACTTTTAAAAAGTCCAAAATGACCCTGGACACAAAAGATTATGATAAGTCCAAGCATGTCTTCTCTTTATGACTCTGGTGATGCTGCACAAGCGTTCAGCTGCTACAACTAGTCTACAATGGCAACTTGACCATTGAAGCTCACCAGATTGTCATTGTGTCCAGAAACCACAAATCTGTCAGTCCTTTGGAAGGTCAAATGCCAAGCTGGGTCTTGGAAAAACTGTATAACTTCTACCTAAAACCTGCAAACCTGTGCCTATCAGACTTGCTTTGGTTTTTGTCTCATAATCTGCCAACGTCTAAGACTGTGGGAAGTCTTGTTTTGACATCAGGAGGCTTCAGTGACATCTTCACTCAGAGTATGTCATATCTCAAGGACAGGACTGAATCATAATGGCAGCAGAAGTCAATTTTGCTAGAGTGTTCAATTGAACAGTTTATTACCGTAAACATGTCTACCAGCTTCTAGACAGAAATGTGCCAGGCAGTTAAACTTGTCCAGGACAATACAGCAATCATCAGTGATGATACTGATTTGACACCTGACGGCTTATTTCCATCAGATCCGGTGATGTAGGTCGTCTCAACGCTTTCTATTCATTTCCTATGGAAAGCAGGAGAAGCAGTTGCAGTTGAATCAATAACCCTTATATTTAGTCAAGTTCTCATTTTACCAGGTATGACATGTACAAAACATATCCAAACTGATCTACTGATTGACTGAAACTTTATCCTGAAAGAGACTATCCCTAAACACCATTTATTTTCCAAGTATGTTGGTGTTTGAATCAAAGCATTGTCCTTGGCTCGAACAGCCTGAGGAAGCTGTGTGCAATATCAGGAAAATATGTAAAATGTGTACCAAATACTTATCTACTTGTTTGATCTCTGGACTGGTGACCAATTGATTGATAGACTGAGCTCAAATTTAAAAGGTGAGACAAAAGAGACGTTGTGTAGGTACGTATACAGGATATACAGAGCATACTGATCTTGTCAGCCAGGTGTGAAGCTGAACTATCTTTGGAGAAGTTAATTTATTCCCAAAAGTGGAAAAACACATTGTTCCGGCATTGACATGACTATAAAAATAGAAAAGCATAAACTCAGAAAAGTTACCTCTTTCGGGGTGAGCACCTTTAAAGAAAACTCCACACTAAATGATTTGTTTTGTGCTGTGCACACATAATCACATAGTTTATTGTTGGCATATGATGTTCATACAGATCATTATTCCAACAATACAGATATTATGTGTAAATAGCTGATCAAAATTAGCTTGTTGGTGTCTGCTACGATTTGAAAGTTCAGTTTAGCCGAATTCTCTCATCCCTTCCAGACTGTGATGTAATAGGCAAGACTCTGAGGTCTATTTCGTACATTGACCCCGCGCCATGTATAACTAGTGGAGTGCTGGCTGACCGTGGCCCCAGTCTGTGCCTCTTAATTTTACATGACATTTATTCCTCTGCAGTGGCAGTTAACACAACACTTACTATATTCAGAGCTTAACGAGATATTTAGGGCTGACGAACAGTAACGTTAAGGCCTAAAGCTGTGTATTGACACCCCCCAGACACACACATACAGGAGAGCATCTCGTTGTGGAGCTGCTGGCTCCGCTACAACACAGGTACCAACACAGTGACTCTCTCAAATGTCCATCAACGTGCTTTTAGTGATTGACAAAGCTCCACCAGACTCCCTCTTTTTCCAGCGGAGACGCAAAGAGTCCGACAGTAGCTGCTCATAGCTGGTTAGCTCTGACTACTGGCTCTATGTTGCTGTCCATGCTACACTGAGCAGTGGTCAATCACTGTCCCCCGTGCTCCCTGACCCCCCCACATCCCACACTATGTAGTCACAAGGCCTTTTACTGCCGGGGCTCCCCCAATCCTCTGTTGCATTTTTTAAATATGCTGAGAGAGAGTTTTAACAGAGTCCGAATTACACATCACTGTCTAAAACGCACTCATTACAGGAACGGTATTTGACACAACATGTCAATGTCAACACACCGCTGTTAAGAGTGTGGATGTTGGATGATCATATCTAAAGTGTTCACATGTGTCTACGTGTGTGTCTGTGTGTGTGTAGGTGTGTGTGAGTGACACAATTAATATCTCAGTTGCACTCAGTCATAAATTGCTGTGGTAACTCTGCACCAGTCTTGTGGTTGAATCCTGTCAGTCTGGTGTATTCTGGGACCGGGAACCTGCAGCCTCCTCTTGCTCTCCCTCTATCTCTCACTTCTTTGTCTCTCTCCGCCTCGGTGTTTATCTCTTTTATGTCTTTCCATCTCTCTCTCTCCGGCTGTCTGTCCTCTGTCTCCTATTCTATGTCTGTCTCTCCCTGCCAGAAGATGAGGCAAGTATCTGTTGTCTTCTAAGTTGTGTATGTGTGTGTGTGTGTGTGCATGCACACGCGCGTCTGAGGTCCATCCGGTAGTTTGGTGTAGATTTCAGCCTTCAGCGACCCAGCGTGGCTAAAGGAGGCTTAGGTTGCTTTGATGGACAGAGGGAGACAGAGAGAGAGAGAGAGAAAGAGGAAAGACAGTCAAAATGCACTTTTACCCCAAAACACAAATGACTCTTCAAGATCAATTATATTTTAAGGCTTTTGGGATTCCTGTCTCACTTATAGCACCAAAATATCCAGGACCAACACCGCCCATGTGGTCTGATTTAGCAGAATGTTTGCTTTGCGTCGGGGTGCCGCATCGCCCTGTCGGGGTTTATTTCACAACAATGACCCACTCGCTGTACATTATCCATTATGTAAACCCTTCAAGGTTTTGTGTACTTACCCAGCCTACTCAAAAATACTGCACTTAGCTGACCATCTTTTAACTTGCATGGCAGCTGGATTCTCGCCATGTCACGAGATCACGCGAGAATCGCATTGTCAGGCTTCAAGTAATGCGTTTGTGTCCGGCAAGTCTGAGCACGGACCAAACAGCGTCCTGTGAGGAGGTACTGGCAGCTATGGGTGTGGCTTAGGTGTGTGAGAGACAACACGGAGACGCAACTGTTGGTTCAAAACAACAATGGCGGCTCCTGAAGAGGTTAGCGTGATGCTGCAATACATCAGTTATATCAGAACTGGAGAGTATTTCTTCATTTAATGAAAAGCAGAAAAAACGGCACTGAAGGCTTTTCTCGATGGAAAAGATGTTTTCGCTCTTCTCCCGACTGATTTCGACAAGAGTTTGATTGACAGATGGTTCATCCAATAACCTAACAAATATTTTCGAAAGCGCCTGCCCATTTCCAAACAGCTTCCAGTGACGGCTCCTCAGGTTCTGTGTAACAAACGGGTAATTTTGAGGGTCAGGTTAGACCATCTTAGTTTAAAATCGCTGCCATCTTCTTTACTGGGAATCCTGAAATATTTTGTGTGTATTTCCTAAAAACAATTCACTAAACAGAGCACCTAAAACGTGCTTAAAATATAATTTGTTAAACGATTGGGTATCCTAATTGTTTTCTATGTGTAATTTAAGTAGATTCCTGAAGTCAGGGTAGTAAAATGATGTGAATCTGGTCCAGACATTAGCCAAACTCTGTTTCAGTATTCATTATATGTATGTTCATGTGTGTGTATGTGTGTACATCCTTAAAAATATGTTTGACATGTGCCTCAGCAACCAATACCCTAAATGGCAATTGCAGTCTCTAAAACCTAATACCAGGACAGGCTACTCGTGCATTCCCCCCATACACACTCTTTCTCACACACATACATACACACACACACACACACACACACATTAGCCCCCAGCTTCAAGCCTCTACACTTCACCCTCCTGTTCTCATCCCCCTTTTCTTCCAATCCTGTGTCCATATCTGTTATCACTGCTATTCAATAAACCTCAGAAACCTGCACGCACACTCACACTAACTTACACACAAACACACACTCTCACACACACACACACACAGTATGTCTGACACCCCTTTGGCGAGACACAGATGCCCTGCTCTGCTCTTTTCTCTCTTCTCCTCCCTCTTGCTATGTTTGTCGGCTGTCTGTCACGTAGTGACAGGCAGAAATGCATCTTGATATACAGTAGTGTATCGATGGTGCGCTTCAATGAGCAGCACTCTGCGGACACTCGCTTCTGCGGTGTACCATATGCCATGATAGTGTTATAACATTTTTACATATATTTTACATGACATTTGTTTCATCAAGGCTTCACCAAAATGTTAGAAATGTACAAATTGTCCCTGAAGATTGGAGAGAATAAGAGGTAGAGACAGAGGGAGTGAGCGAGCTGCAGAGAACATGATATAGAAAAAACAAGATTGTCTGCTATTATGTGATGTGACAGTAGCCTTACAGATGTATATGGGCCCACGACCTGTAGGGCCTGCAGACAGAGATTCATAGATCCAGGCCAGAGAGGCAGGCCAGCCAGCGGCCTCATCCCGTAACGGAGCCCTCCTCGCTGGGTTGACTGGCTGCCTGGTCTGGCCCCGAGACCCACCAGCCCTCACCTCGCTCTCTGCCACATATGGGCTTAGAGGCGTGCGCACACACACACACACACACACACACACACACACACACACACACACACACACACACACACACACACACACACACACACACACACACACACACACACGGGGTAGCAGCCTAGTGGTGACCTGGCAGTGGAATCGGGGTGAGAACAGAATCTACCCAAACTGAACTGACCTCTAATTAGTGCTGTTGGCAAAGTGGCCCTTCCCAAACGCACTCACACATATACCCACACACATGAACACACACACACACACACATACACAGATGCTTGAGGGTGTAATTTTGTCTGTGTGTGTGTGATATGCACACAAATTGGCTGTGTGAACAGCCTGTGCATTGCAGACCTTTTTTTTTTTAAACATTACTGCAACGCATGCAAATAATAAAATACATTTTGAGTTAAAAAATAAATTAAATAAATAAATAAAATTAAATAAAACAATAATGATGAGTTACAGTACTTTGATAGCAACATAGGTAAGTACTTTGTCCAGTTTAGTTTGCAAATCCTTTTTAAAAAAATGTTTTATCAGCTTATTATTTTTTTATTTTATTCTCTTCCTGATTCATACCTCACTATTCCTCTCTTTTTCTGCTGATTGATCACATTGACCAATTCATGCTAGATGGTAAATTGCTTAGTATCGACAAAATGCCTGATCATCGCTCTAACCCTCAAAACATCTCTTTCTATACATGTTTACAACTTCAGACTGTATTCATTTGATTTGACCCACAGTGTCACTGCTCTGCTGCACCTTTTCCCTCCTCCTCTTCTCCTTTCTCCCTCAATTTTCTCCTTATTTTAGAGACACTATCTAATCTCTCCCAGGGACAGGACCTGTATACGCTGCTGAGGTCCTGGCCACGTTGTATATTCATTGAAAAAACAGAGCTTAAAAAAAGAAGCAGTGTTTAGGGTGAAAACTTCAGATTGTTTATTGATTTTTATTTGTGTCGTTGAATAAGTCTGTCTGCCATGATGTCCCAGCGGGGGCTTTGCTTGGGGCATCGCATTAGGCACACACATGCAGAGACAGATACACAAGAACATGTGCCTGGACGGCCGCAAGAGGAGGCACATTTACTGTATATACAGACACACACACTTTGAGCTAAGAGATTTGTCAGAGATGCACATTAAATTCATCTTAAATAAAAAAATTCCACCTTGACATTTTAGTTTTTTGTCACAAATATTAGTCCATTTTAAATGCACGCTACAGTGCTACTCAAAACCACCGACACGTTCTCATCCCAACTTGTCACTGAGGCTTTATCAGACCCCTTGGCGTCACTTTTCAGCTGCAGTAAACACATGCATAACGTTGTGAATACTAACAAAAACACTTGCTTAGGTTTAGGCAACAAACACAGTTAGGTTTAGGAAAAAACAACATGGTTGGGCTTAAAATTACAACAATTGTAAAGTGAAAATGAAACTGAATGTTGTGAACACAGGACATGAATGAACAGCTGATTGTAACGTGAAAGTGACACGTCGCTCTCTAAACTACATCACCACACTCCCAGCGCACTTTCTATGAGCGTTTACTGTTGCCATGGATGGGTTTACATTGTAGTTGCTTAAAAGCCCGGTATGCCTCATACAGGTGCTAGAGGGTACCTGATGCCAACGGCCGTGACAAGGCGTCTGTATTTTACGACCTGGTAATGAGAACGGTCTGAAACCACAATGGGCCTCATTAACAAATAGTGACGTCAAGGTTAGAGATGTGAGCTTGTGACATTGTTTTGATTCCTGGACCAGCAGGAAAAATCTGGGCGTGTAAGTGAAAGAGCAGCACTTTCCCCAACCAATCGCCCTTTAGCAAAGCAAGGTTTACCCCCAACTGCTCTAGAGTGGCCAACAGCTCAAACTGTGGCTGTATTGCTCAGCTTTGAGGTGTGAATGTTTGCAGGTGTTCATAAGTGCATTCATGCTCAGACAACTACACTATTGTTACAAGTGAACAAAAGAAAAATATGAAAATCCTCCATCTGATTTATGGTGTTGTGAAACAAGGTCTAAATCATCTTCTATTTTTTATAGCAAAAAGTAAAACAATGTAATAATGTAATTGTTAATAATCTTTGGAGTCACAATTGGACCGTGAGATTTCGACAGCTGTCCTGTATCCAGCGCCGGAAACAAAAAGAAAACAGAATGATAGAGCGTAATTAGAAAATCCAATAAAACGCTCCGTGGAGGGAATGACAGAATGGGAACATTTGGATTTCCTTCAAGTCATTCATCTGCATCTCATAACAGACTGAGTGTGCTGGCCGGCTAATGACGGCAACAGATGCTTAATGCCTTCTTCACAATACTGACGCCATAAAACACAAGGCAAACAGGCGTCGCCCTAAAGCGCTGTCTGTCAAGCCATCACCTTAACTACACTGGCAACAGCACAATGAGCGGAGGACGGGAGAGAACGGTACTGAATGTGTGTGAAAGTGAGAGAGAGAGGGAGAGGGGGGAGAACAAGCTGGATGGATAAAGAGAGAAAGATTAATTGACACTCAGAGAATGAGAACGACAGAATGGAAGTGTGTATATGTGAGGTAGACAGAGAGAGAGAGCTGGCAGATGAATGAGCAGCCTCTTAGGTAAATGGCAGGGAGTATCACTGTCTGTCTGTCATCCTGATTATAGGTACCACCAATACACACTGCTGTAGCTGACACAACACATGGTGAAACCCAACCATTTAGTTTGAACAGAAAATATTTATCAGATGTGTTTGTTGTTTGTAGATGTGTTGTTTTACACCTTGTTGTGTATTGGAAATATTCCTCAACACTGATTGTCTGAGCAAAACACTGAACTCTTTAAAATTGACAGCTGTTACTCTTCCTGTCTACAGACCTTGCATCAAAGTTTCACTATGAACATCTTCATTTTGAGTAGCAAATCATCAAAAAGTCATGCTACATCCACACTACTTAAATTTAGATGTAGAATTTGATTTAAAAACTAAATTAATTTAGTGCATACCAGTCTGCAATGTTATGGTGCCATATGTTCCAAAGGCCCAATAGTCCGAAAAATATACCGATAGTTATCCCAAACAGTAGCACATGGCTACTTATTATGCAGAAGTAATCGGACCTTCCTGGTCACAAAATCTTTCTTCCTACCATGGCGAAGGCATGACACTCCCTACTCTGCCTATGGTTGGCTTATATTCTTACCCTAAACCTAACTAATCTCACTCCTCATGCCTAAACGTAACTGACCCAACTAATGAAGGCAGAGAGTAATAAGAGGTGAGTGGTGGGTCATGTCTTCGCCTGTAGGAAAAAAATTGTTAAGGTCCAGTGACATCATTCTGCATCATAATTAGCCATGTGCTTCTGTTTGTTGCACAGAGAGTGTGTATTTTCGGAACAATGGGCCTTTGGAATAATGGGCCTTCGAAACAACGGGCAGTCCTCAATGTCATGTGTTCAAGAATGGGGAGCACATATGGGAGAACATCAAGGTGCATCTACCTCTTCACTGAGTACAAACAAAGACATTTTGGTAATTTAGGTGCAAAATTCAGTAATTTGGGTCATTTAGATGCACGGACCTTTTTAATGAACCAGGATGTGTAGAAAACCACTATTACCAATAGATCCTGACCGATCCTGTCACCCTGGATAGTTAAAAGTATACTACGGAGAAATTTCCTTAAAACACAATGTATAGACTGATAAAAAAATCTTCTCTAAGAGGTTTTCCAAAAGATTTCCATGAAACTGCACAGCTATCATCAAGTTCATGTGTGTAATGAGTAATGCTTTCAGAGATGACAGTCCCATACGGTTCCTCTCATCCGTCACAGGGGCATCCGTGCCAGGTAAACACATGGTGAACTGACAGGTTACACCAATGTTTTTTAACGGAACACCTCTGGTCTGGTAATGGGCGAACCTCTCATCCCAGCGCTTGTCTACTGGTTTCCCATCAGTGTTCCAGTCAGCGACCCTCTCAGTGGTGTATAGTACATCTTCACTGAAGTTGTTTCGTCGAACAGCTGGCCTTCGTCAGTGTAGCTCTGCCGCAGCTTTGAGGTTACCTACCGTAGGGAGCATTCAACCTCATCCCACTGCGGAACGAGGTTCAGCAGGGTCCAGGAAAGGAGATTGTTGAAGTAGCAAACAGAATGAACAGCATTGCCCTTCTGTTTCTCCATCGTCTTTATGGCGTCATTGAAGACCATCAGTTGGTTGTACATGAAGTACATCCAGGCCTCATACACAGGGTCTTTGAGGAACTTCAGAGTTGCAGTGGAGGCTTTCTCCTGGGAGCTGAAATAAGTCTAGAAGACTATTCACCGGCACTCACAGATAAAGGGTCTTTCTTAGTTTATTCTGGGCAAAAAGACAAAAGTGTTTCAGCTATAAGCTTATAAACTAAGAAAGATCCTTTATCTGAGAGTGCCGATGATTTGTTTCCTGTGTTCTTACTACTACCGGGCACCCGATACTGTTCAAGATATGAAGCCGTTCCCGCCGCTACTTTCTACCTTAGCTGAAATAAGTCTGCAGGGCTGGATAAAGGTTCAGCGTCCTCTCGACTGCAGGTCCAAGCGACAGCTAGCGGATTTTGCTTGTTCAAAGGAGAGAGACATGCTCGACCAAGTTACAGAATTATTTCAGCTCTTCTTTGTGGACATTATACTGTAGATGTGAAAGAATCCAAAAACCTTTTCAACAAAGTTCTCAATGTTGCATGGGATAGTATCGGCTGCGGTCTGTATTGTGTTGTGTGCTATGTTTGCCGCGCAGTCTACTCCAACAAGGTCGTTGGTGGCCTTGTTTAATTCACACAAGATGTTGTTTTCCCCTCTCTTTGCCTTTCCTCCGAAATTGGTGTTGTCAGCACATAAGCAGACAACTTTGTCCATCAGGTTAAACACATGGAGGCTACGTTGGACTTCACTTTCTTATATTAGGCCTATATGCTTTGTTTTCTGATAAATAACTTTCTGTTTCCATTTGGTACCCATAATGGGCAAAACGCAACAGAAAGAAACTAGAAAAATACAGTAAAAAAAAATTGATATTAAGGTAGTGGTGGGAAATCCCCACACAGTGAGACACCATGAACACGCCACCAAAGGAGAAACTTCAGAGGTAGCAAAGAATTTGAAGGGTGTTTGTGAAGACTTGGCTTAAAATGGGCTGGACTCAGAACTAGTTTATGTGTGCCAAGTGTCACAAGGAGCAAGGCATCAATGGTATCCACCATATAATGAAATAGAGAGACTGGAAAAATACGACTTCTCGAGATGCCTCCGTCCGAGGCCCCAAGGATGGTATGCATGCTTATTAACTGCAGTGGTAGTTAAGACTTTGAATTTAAGCTTTTACTGTGTATTTGTGTATGCATGTTCGATTGTCTGCGTGTATGCATATGTGTGAGACAGAAACAAAGGTGGGCTTGCATAGCTCTGCATGATGACATGTCCATGTGTGTGTGAATGGCCTGTTTGTTTGCATGTGTGTCATGTTTGTGCAGCTCTGTCGGTGTGAATGTGTCACACATCTGTTGCTGTGTGCAGTAATTTGCGTTCTCAGCTTGGCGCCCTAGTAATTATTCAGACGCTACCTTTTGCTCCGACATTAAAAGCCTTCATCTGGCGGACATGAAACAGCAGAGAACCCGATAAGGCTTCAAACGCTGCCTGCCGTCCAAAGAGAAGCGGGAAAGGTGAAGAGATGCATGGTGGGATAGATGGGATTGTTTTTCTCTGGAGGTTTGCTTTCACATTGGTGTTATATCTTCTCTGCTCCAATCGCACCAGAAAATGTGTGATCACTGGATTCCAGAAAGGAGGAAAATTTAATTAATATTCTGAACCAGCTTTTGGAATAAATCGCATATGATGTACTGTGGTATTTTGTTTAGATACTAGGAGATGCTGATGGAGAGGCAATGATGGACAGAATGAGAAATACAGTATATGTGGCTAAAGTGGCTGGTTGCTTCTTGGAAAGTGATCAAGTTTAATCTCCACTGTTTGGTTTGCAGTCTAATTTGTTTGTGTCATGTAATGTACACTGAAGGGAGCGTGTCACATGTTGACGACAGTCTGCAATGTCATATATTTAAATGAGCATAGATTCAGACAACCATTTTTTGTAAACAAATGTTTAGAAACCAATGCTTTTTCCCAGTGTCTAAAATGATTGAGTGGATGACTGAGTTTATGAACTTGATCATCATGAATGAGTCAGTCTAGTCTGGACCTTCACATGAACTTAGTCATTCTCTAAACCAGGGTTTCCTGGCCCGCCATCAGGTTAGATTTGGCCTGGCAGATGTTAGTTTTTTTGTGTGTTTTTTTTATTAAAAGATCTGCAGAATTGCCAGCAACTGGTATCATGAAACTAAAAAAACCTAAGGAATCCATTGGTACCAACCATGTTATGTTAGCATGTTGGGAACGAGGCTCAAAAGCTCCAAACTAGCGTTACATTTTGGCGATGAAAAACTGGCATGGCGATTTTCTCAGGGGTCTCTTGACCTCTGACCTCAAGATATCTGAATGAAAATGGGTTCTATGGGTACCCACGAGTCTCCTCTTTACAGGCATGCCCCCTATATGCTGTTTTTTTAATGCAATATAAATGTGTTATATTTGCTTATTCCAAAATGGTGTATTTGAATATTTCTGTATACTGGGGTCCCTAAACCGTCTTGGAAATGCATAAATTGTGTTTAACTGGAAATTCGCCCAATTGTATTCAGCAGGTGGGTTATAAAAAAATGCTAAAATAATATTCAATTCGGGGAAACTGGGATCCGAGTAATATTTTGCATCTTAGCGATACAATACAATACAATAGGCGTTTACTTATAGCCCACCATTGAGTTCCAGTTTTGGTGCTCCAAGGGAAAACATTTGGGCACACTTGCTCTGGACTCAGTTCTGATTATTTGAGTTTCCTGCAAATAGGCTACTACCAAGGGAGCTGATAATCAATTTATCTGACCATCACAGGGCTATTGGTCAGTCTGTTCTTTATATACTGACGTTATAACTACTTTTGAATAAGTATTTAATTTCTCCAAAATTGTGCTCAGGCATGCCATCACTACACTTTCAAATCATGCTTCAAAACAGCTCCTTTAGCTTTTACATCTGCATGTTGTGCGTGATAATGTGACACAGTGTGTGTGTGTGTGTGTGTGTGTGTGTGTAGTATACAGTCTTTTGGGAATTAGCTGCAGTCTTTATAAGCCTTCTTAGAAGATTTGTGGTTCTCTTTGGTCATCCATCTTTGTGTAAACTCCCACCTGCTGGTGCTGCGGAGCACTTGGCCACAGATAGGTTAATTTATGGTTTCCTCCTCTTGACTCTTGGATCCTGTTGCGGGATGTTGTTAAAGGATCGTTTGCATTGATCACATTTGATTTGAAGAGTCTGCTGCAGACTGCTCAGGCTAAGCCGTTGACGTTTGTTGTTAAGATGTTGTTGACCATAATTATGCTCGTAGATAGTAGTTCCATTCTCCTGAAAGACATTTGTGATTTCTTATTGTTTGAATCTCTGACAACATTTATCATATATAAAAATAAATTCTCTGGCACTAGTACTGAGGTTTGGCTTCCAAATACTGAACTGAATCCAGATCAATTTGTCATCCACTAAAGAGGCCTATCAGTTAGGATGAGTAACTGCATTTGAGAGGTTGGATTTTTATCTTTTTGCCTTGCCAAAATCAGCTGAAAAGAATAAAAAAAAATATATATATATATATATATTTGAAAATGTAATATTTGATCTGAATAAAAGCCATTCGGTGTCACACTGAGCAATAAAGGCCCCTTACACACAATTAGAATGAACTCTCTGTGGAACCAAAATGATTGTTAAAAATATTAAAACACCAGTGTGCTCTCTGATATGTTTTTTCAGCAGAAAGAGGGTACACTGTGGGGAATCCATATATTAGGTTCCCCCGAAGAAAAAAAATTGCAGACAACTAAACTAACAATCCACACACGTTGCTTCTCAAGGGACTGTGTTCTGTGTTCCCTCTTTTTTTTCTTGTTATCGTCACCGAAACAAGTCGGTTTGTCTGCACATCCATATTCATCATTTGCCTCTGCATGAATATTAATTCAGCCTTAAAGAAGAGCACAGGAAAAAAAACAATGAATGAGGGGAAAAGAAAATATGACAGAGTATGTGCGATGTCGAATTCATGTCAGTTTCAAAGCCCCTGTGTCTCTATTCCTGTGGCTGACTTGTACCAACATGCTAATCAGCCTCTCACTGCACCCTGTTCTGGCTAATTGTGGACAAATTATCTCGACTCCAGAATAATGTATGCACGGCCTTTCCCTGCTACGTATCAACTCAACTGCTTCTGTTTTCAACAAGCAGCTCAATGGCACCATTTAAATATAGACTTGAGTGCTTCGCATATTATTATGCACACTTGACTCACGCCGTCTCATTTTCCCGTTCTTTCGTTCCTTGTTTTTCTCTGTTTATAGTTGGTTACTGCACATTTTTCTGCTCAGTTTGTTTCTTTGTTATGCTTTTTCACTGCTCCTCTCATCTCTCCCACTTTAGCAACCCCCCCTTAGTGTCTCAGAGTTGGCGAATGTCACTGGCTCGTTTTTTTTTTAATTGAGTTCTGTTGTAAGTAAAGGCTAATATTATTATCATTTCCTGACCGACAGTTAAATTAGAAGTAGCTTAATTACACCCTGATTGTCTTCAGTGATTGAATTTCAGTTGAACCCTCTGGGAACCCACAAGAGGAAAAAGCTCAGTTGGAAAATTCATTCACTCATTTAAACTGAAAACCAGAGTGGTGCAAAATACAATTTGAGTTTCTAAGAAAAAAAAAACAATGAAGCGCACTTGGTTTACAAAATAATGCCCTTGTGAACAACTGCTTTATTTGTACCCTGCAAAGGGCCCATTGGGAAATCTGATGGAAGAATCCTAGCAAAAGTCAAGGCAACCTACCAGATGACTCTTTTGGACTCTAATTCCCAATGACGTGACTGAGTGTAATCTGAATGTTAAGCATTTCCTGTGGGACAGCTAAAGGAATTTTCTGAAGATCATTACACTAGAAGAGGCTTCTGCAAAAGTCAAGGAAGGTAAATGAAGCGTACATTTCTTTTCTTCTGTCCCTCAGGACAGTTAAACTCATGTTTTTGATCTGGCAACAATCTGAGAAAAACTAGAAATTAAATGATGAATTCTGAAATCTTAAAGAGGATGCCGGCATTTCCTTTTAACTGCAGCACTTCCAAGCGTTCGCTCCACCAAATTACATAAGGAGATAATACATATTAGTTATTATTCCCTCTCTCATCTCCTTAGCTGCTAGAATCTCTAGTACAGGTGCATATGGTCAAACCAGAGCATAATGGTCAGCAAGAATAAACGTAAAATTTATGACCTTATCAATTATGCATTCACATTCCTGTGATAGTGTGTCACTTTGTATTTATTACACTGTGTGTGCATGTCAGTATGCATGAGGCAAAAGACAAAATGAGGATAAAAGACAGCCATGACAATGACCAGATTACAAGGGTCATACTGTATGAAAAGCAGGAAGCTGGACTCTGCATGTGTACGATATTTGTTTGTTTCATCTATACGTTCTGTGTGTAAGGGGATTGGGAAATGTCATACATGCACATTTTTTTTTAACCAGAGGCGGTGTGATTAGACCTTTACAAACTCGAGTAGTCGCCATACGCCAGCCTATTTCTGTTTTTGTCAAATTTGGGTCGAGAACTCTGTGTGTGTGTGTGTGTGTTCATTTGTTTAAGTGTGTGCCATCTGGAAACTGATCCGAGCTTGCCAGGGTTTACTAAGCTAAAATACACTGTCCTTTGCCTCACACACATATGCCAACGTGATCTCGCCCCTACTCCTAGTCTTATTTTGCTTTACTATAATGATGCAGCCTTTTGCGTAGTATCTTGATGCAGAAGGTTGTGAAAAGGTCGTGGTTAGGTTTAGGTAACAAATCTACTTAGTTATGGCCTTTACACACCGGGGTGAGTAACCAATATGCAAATGCAAAATACTCGCCTGCGAATATTATATGTCTAGGACATTTATTGTGAAAGGTGTGAACGGAAGAAGTGGATCTGGTCTGCGTTGCCGTCGTATAGGTTGAAAGGAGTAATTAAGTTTGCCATCTTGGATCTTGGTTTGGACTATGGAGTCTCCTTGTTGTTGTTGTTGTTGTTGTTGATGCCTTTATTCATGGTGCGAAAGGACAGCAAATTGTCCTTATTCCGAAAAAGATTATGCTTTCTCGCCGCATAATATTCCCGTTCTGTGTGAAAGTATTCATGACAAAAACAACAGTTTGAAAAAATATATTGAAGTGCAAATTAATCGCACAATCAACGGACCCGGTGTGTAAAGGCCTTAAGGGTTAGAAAAAAGATCACGACTACTCACAACTTTTGGTTTCACATGGAACACGAATGCAAGTCCCCTGGGTGAAAGTCCTGTATTTGTTTGACCCATCCACGACACCTCCCTCCCACCCTTTGCAGACTTTCACACTCTTCATACTACGTCAATTGCTATGAGCGTCTAATAAGGATAGTGATGGGTTTACATTGGTGTAAGTTGAAAGCCCGGTGCATCTCATACAGACTCTAAAGGATGCCTTGTGCATCGGTATCAAGACGCCGAGGGCTACTGCCCAAGCGTCGGTATTTGACGCCCTGGAAGTGAGACCAGGCTGCATGCACCCACTTGACTTAATTTGTGAGGGCTTGCCTTTAGTTTACAGTTCCTTAGTAAATGCACGTTTTTAAATGATCACTTGAGTTTTCAAAATACGATTGTTTGCTTGAAAAGGAAACAGTGATTTTAGACATCATGAGCTGATGCAGACTTATTTTAGCCAAAATGTATCATACTTACTGTATAAGTTTAATAAACTACGTGAACAAGGTTGATATAAAAAAAAATAAACTTGGTACAACCCCAAGGAAAGCAATGGACCAGAAAATGGTGAAATTTATTTATGGGAATGTACTTTAATGTTTTTGCTCTTTACTGGGGGGAAAAATTGGATGGAATATTAACAACAAACATTTAATTACATAAAACGTAACTTCATACTGGTGCTGACAGGGTAAGGAGACCTTCCCAGGTAACTTCTAGCTCATCCCCGTATCACAATGCTTGTTATCAATAGATTCATAACAGGATGGTGCTACCTAATAAATATTCCATGATGGGTGCTCTTGGCTCAGATTTATGCCCTTAATAACTCCATTTGGCATAACGCTGACACCTGCTCAGCCAGACAAAATGGAACTAAATATTTCAATCAGTGCCAAAGCACGAAGAACTCTTTCTTTTCCCCTTGTTTCATCTTTGACTTTCCTATAGTGCTGCTAACAGCCCCTCTCCTCTTGCCCTTTACCAGACTTAAGTATCTTTCCCTCCGAGTGTCTCTTTCTCTTGCCCTCTTCTTTTTTAGAGCGGGAATTATCTGGCAGATCTCTTTTAGGTATTAGTTTATGGGCCATGACATGAGCTATGAATGAGAAACAACGAGAAAGACCTGAGAACATTAATCATGGAGCAACATATGGTAATAGACGGTTATCAATTCCCTCACACTCTGTGATTAAGGGAGGGAGTGAAGGAGGTGAGGAGGAAGGGAAAAGAGTGAAGTAGTGGGAGTGTGGAGAGGGGCGAGAAAGGAAAGGCAAGAGATGGAATAAAAGATGAAACATAAAGTTGGGGAAAATGAAAGAGAAAGAAGAAGGGTGTACAGAAGGACAAGAGTGGGATGGATGGGAAGGGACAAGAAAAAGGGGGAATCGGAGGTAAAAAAAAAAAAAAGGTCCTTGGCTTGCATGTTGTATTAATTTTTACAAGTGCAGGTGCTTTAACAGGTGGCGTGCTAGAATTACGATCTCTTCTTTTTATTTCTAACTGTCCAAAAAGAAGATAACAAATATATCAGCCCACAAACAAATCAGCTGAGTTGAACTTTGTGTCAAAACATGTGAAAGTCTGTTTGAGACTCGACAGCTCTCATAAATAACAGATGTGGACAGCCATTGTGGTTGTCCTGCCTATATATGATCAGTTGCCAACTTCAGATAAACGGTCTTTAAATCAGCTGTCACCATGGATGGCCTCCTTAAATCCCTTTTTACCACACAATATTACAGTATTAAAGTATTGTACAATGTTCACAGAAAGCACAGACTTGGACCGATGCATTGTTGATGGGGGCCCAGTTTTGTCTTCTGCAGATAGTGCAAAAAGTGTCTTTGGTATTTGTACCGCTTTGACTCTACTCATTTTAACAAAACTCAGACAGATAGATATCAGTCAATCAATCAATCAAATGTTATTTATAAAGCACATTTCATATGGCAGGCGTAGACTCAATGTGCTTCAAATAAAAACAAAAACAGGCAAAGATCGTAAAATGACAAAAACATACAAAATATGAACATATTAGATAAGAAGGTATTACATATATGAAATATATAAGATAAAAACATATAAAATAAGAAAGTATTACGGTAAAATGGGAATACAATAAGATGGTATTATTATTATGATTAAAAATGGAATAATAATAAAAATACTGATTCTAAAAATAAAAGTTTTACCCGTTATCCACGCACTAAACACAACTAAAAGCTTGCAAAATAAGATTTGTTTTCAGTCTGCTTTTAAAAGAAGACATTGTTGTAGCACAGTAAGGACCATAATGACTGAAGGCACCTTGAGCAGATTTAAAATGTATTTATTGTATAGTGAGGACACCTTTACTTGATGATCTAAGGGATCTGTCCGGTGTGTAATCAGTGATACAAAGGCTAAAGCATCTTTAGAGAGAGACTGGTAGGTTTCTAGAGGACAAAACAGGACGTCACCTTTCTGTCTACTTCAGTGTAGTATCTGCTGATCAGAAATTACATTTAAATGTGTTTGATTTATAGTTTACACTATCACCTGTCCCTCTGAAACAACATGTCATAATGCGTTAATACAGGTTGAGTGGCATATGTTCACATTTTTCACTCAGAATGCTCCACTCAAAAGGAATAGGATGTACGTTTTGCAGTTGTTTGTCTTATCTTTTACTTTAAAAGACATTGAGGTAGGTTAACTAAGTTACCAAAATCACATTTCCTGTTAATTTGCAGCAAAAATATGTAGAAATGGCTTAACACTGATGTGTAAACAAGATAAGAGGGTAACCTGACTTTACACCCCACTGCATCCCTGCTTGTCGAGCCGGACGCCTCCTGACTGCCTCCTCTTGAGCGTTTTGGTGGAGATTTATAGACGATCCACCCGGCTCTCATCACCATGCGGCTGAATTATCTCATCGGTCGCATTAATCCGCCGATTACATTTGATTTAATTTTCATAATAATTAAAGTGAACCATCACTAAAATTAAAAGCATTCGGGGAGGTGTGAGCATGTGGGGGGATGGAGGCCGCATGCGCTCATAGATGAAAGGGCTGCTGTTGTGGTATTTGCGCAGCCAGAGACTCTTCTTTCTCTCTCTCTCTCTCTTCCTCTATCGTTCTATTTATTTCTCTCTGTGTGTGTCCCCCCCACCCCCCACTCCCACCCCTTTCTCTCTACTCTCCACCTGCTCCAGGAATCCAGATGAAGTGATTAGATTGATAGGTGCAAAAGGGAAAGAAGGAAGGGGAGGAGTGGACAAAAATGATTAAATTAGCATATCACAAACGCCTCACACACTGCCACCCCTGGAAAACAAAAAATCCCAGGCCACCTAAGGCCTGCCGCAGTGCTGAAGAGCCCGGGACCTGTGAGTGTGTTTGCAACCCCACACGGCAGGATTAAAAAAGCCAAAGCCTGAGCTGGAGACAAAGTAGGAGTAAAGCCTCCTGGTGCTGGGAGACGGCGTGTGTGATATCTGCATTAGGTGGCAGCAAAGATACAGTTCTCCGCTTCCCAGTCTACAGTGTCTTTCTCCGTGTAGACCATATGACTGTGTCTCTCTCTCTTTCTCTCTTTCTCTCTCTCTCTGTGTGTGTGTGTGTATGTGTGTGTGTGTGTGTGTGTGTGTGTGTGTGTGAGAGAGAGAGTGTCAGGGAGAAACACAGAGAGAGGCTTATTGTTTTTATCATGAGGATATGGAAACAGTAAAAAAAATAAAAGGAAACTTAAATTGATACATGCTTAAGACAGTCACAAAAAGTAAAATTCAAAAATATTTGTTTCACCAGTAAAATCACATTGTTAATGCTCATTCTTGTTACCAATTTTCATTGAAAAATATACCCAGATTTTTTAAAAAGAAGTCGGCTTAAACTGATTTTAGTATGGATGTTTGTCGTCATGCACCCAAATTTGTTTTATCTGCGTCAAGAGGGCACTGCGAAGGTCCTCTTGCGAAGTTTAAAAATGAACCCAACTCATTATTTATAGTGTCAAAACTCATTATTTGTATGGCACTTCATACCTTCGTACCACACTTCATAATGCCCACTGATTAAAGTGAAGGGGTTAACCCTTGCGTTAGCAACAACAACGGCTCAGACTCTCTTAAGGTGGGCTGTTAAGGTGGACCAGCTATTCTCCTTTAAGTGACAAACCGCTCCTCGGAGTTTTGCTCAGCTTTTTATTTAATCTTTAATATTTATTTTAACTGTTTAACCGATAGCACTAATCGGTTAAAATTCTTAATGTTGGTTAACGGTTAAACGGTTAATTATTAACATCCCTAGTTCTTACTAGTAGCCTACCAACCTCTGATGTAGAGCCTTCCAGGGCAGATCAGAAATAACTAACGCATTAGGAACAGAAACAACTGATTAGTTATTTAAAAATTAGAGACAGGGCGCTGTGCTTGAACCCTCCACTAGGTAAGGACATTGTGTGTCGGAAGTATTCCAATCAAGAGTTGTGAAAACTTACTTAGTGCACTGCAGAAATGGCATTTCTCTGACAAGTCGGAAAATTTGCCAATTCTGCATCCAGTCCAATAATTGCAGCCAGAATCCCACCGACAGGGCGAGAGAAAACCCTGCGCACAATGAGCTAATGAAATCAAACATGCAGTGCGGTTTTGCATGTTAATGCTGGCAGCGGGTGTCGATAGCGTTTAAAGATGTCAGCAGGTGGATAGCGAGATGGATGGCCCTCTGCCTGCCTTTCACTTCCCACCCCAAGGAAGTTAAACAGCATCTGCCTTAAATAGAAAACTTCAATATCTATTTAGAGAGCGGGAGGGAGGACTTGGAGGGAAAGATGGAAAGGGGGAATGGATGAGAGAGTGAACGTTAGAGAAAGAGAGAGAGGGAGAAAAGAAAGAATTGAAACAAGGCAATAAGTCCCTGACCTCAAGTGCACATTGCGACACATTGACGCCGTTGTCATTTGTTAATCAATAGAAATGCTATGCAGGCTATACGTTTAATGGCATGAGATTGGCAAACCTGTAACAAAATTAAGGGAAGACTAAGACCACAGCCTGTTTTCCTGTTCAGTCAATTTACAACCTCAATGACTTCAATAGTACCGAGGGGAAACATGACTTTGAGTCTCACATCACTGCCACATCTAAACCTCGTAACTTCAGGTTTGGTTTTATTCCTTTTATTCCACTGAGCAAATTTAAAATGTAAGACAGAAAGGAAACCAGTCTGTCCTACAATGATTGACAAACATTGGAACACATTAGAAGTGACACATTAGTGTTATTCTGAAAGCATGAGTACACACTACAAGATTTCTCGAGCATAAAATCAAATAAAGAAATTGCAGTCTTTCGTAGTACTTAATAGAGCTGGGACAATACACCTATCTCCCAATTCGATTCTATCACAATACTTAGGTGCCGATTCGATATGTATTGCGATTTTTAAGTATTGTAGTATATTATGATTTATTGCAATTTTTGTTAACTTTTTTAACACTAGACAATGGAAACATGTTAAATCATAAACTTCTAGGGACTTATAATTTGAAAAATATCTAAATTAGTACAGTAAAAATGTTGGATTTTCAGCATGAATGTTGTCAGAGATGTCCTGAAGTCAATTACTGTATATCGGTCATTGTCAGGCATTATTTATAATTTTTTTTCCAGCAACCCAAAAATCAAAGAATAAAGACATTTCCCTCACAAAGTGGTATTTTCTTTTTCATTTATAAGGAACATGTAATGTTTTATACATCTGGTGAATATAATCCAATCAATCTTATTTCCATACATGTATTTTGTAGATACATATCCCTATGTTAACGCCTTATTTTGTAAACCAGACGTAGTCACATGTCTATACTTACGCTAACTTCACCAAGTCCGTCTCTAGCTCTCCCGTTAGCTCCGTTCACTTTATACATCCATGATCAGCTCCATCGGGGCCGTTTGAATGCATTTAACATATCTGTTAGTATATGAGTGTTCTACAGTTGTAGTCCGTCGATTTGACCACTCTCATCGAGTGATGGCCGGCTTGACCGCACGTTACCACAATACAATATCATTCCCTGTTCATGACAGAGTTAGCATGCAGCTATAGCCATGATATCTATTTCTGCTTTTCCTGGCAATGTGTGAAACCCAAAGTGTTTCCATAATTTTACCTAACACTTAATGCTTAAAGCATATCATTTTCAAACTGATCTTACAATGAACTATTACCAGATACACCACACTATTTAAAGTGAAAATGATAAAGTTATTATAAAGTTCTGTTCAGTGTGAGGAAAACGCTTGGAAGCTGTCCGTGTGTGTGTCTGTGTGTGTGTAGCCTTCCCTCATTATGCTCGATCTTCATTAATAACAGCTATACTTTTTTAATTTCTTTTGCAGGGCCTAAATTAAATGTGTCATCCTTTAAAATAGATAGCGTAGGTCTCACAAGTCCTCTCTCTGTCTCTGTTTCTATCATACACGCACACAAACACAGAGGCGCGTTGGGATGATTTAAAGGATAAATAAAGCATTGCTCCAATTAGTCTTCAGTCAAATAAATTAGTCATAAATTCAATCAGCTCGATTTTATGGGGTTGAGATTCATGGTGAAATATGTTCTCTAGGCAGCTACATTATATTAGTACCAGGGAGTAAAGATAATACGACGCATAGTAATCACTGTAGGGAGAGCACATCTAGGCAAACCCAAGAAAAACCTCTGGAAGTCCATCCATTTACCATTTTTTTTATGTTGTAAATGTTTTTTCCCTTGTTTAATGTCCATTACATGGTTAAGGGGGCATAAAAGGATAGACAGTGAGCTGGGGTTGGAGCTCATTTTGAGCAATCAGTTCTTGCAGTAATGTAGATGAGCTAGGGATGCAAATTTTGAAAAAAGAAAATCAACCAATAACCGACCCTCGTTAGCCGATTATTAACCGTTAACCAAGAAGATTTGTGCCTCGCATGCAGCGGTGAGCGAGCTGCAGTGTATGAGCACAACAGACAACAGAGTCCTCACTTCACCCATCCAGGAGATTTACTGTAGCAGCCACGGTGCTGCGTGTAGTGTTGCGGACATGCAGCTGTATTTCCTGTAACTCTCCATCGCATATTTAGTTTAGTTTAGCAGGTTGTCAGCTGTCTGTCTGCCCGGCGTAACGATACTCTGTCTGTCCGGCGTAACAATAGCGAGTGGCCGTTGGTTACACTGTGTGTGTGACAAACAGTGTGTGTTTGTGCTACTGTAGCAGTTCTAGCGTTGCCGGTGGCTTTGTGCTCCCCGTAGCCACACACATAAGGGCGGCGTAACTTTAGCGACTTTCCGACAGACTGTGTGTGTGTGTGTGTGTGGTGGCGGTGAATGTGGGATTGTTGGTGGCTTTAGCTGTGAACGTAGCTGTAGCAGTGTGTGTACAGTTTATTTGTCGGTGAATAAATGCTCCTCAGCTTAAGACCGGAGCCAACTTCCTGTATCTGTAACTCCGGCTCAGACTCTCTTAAGGTGGGCTGTTAAGGTGGACCAATTTTTCTGCTTAAAGTGACGAGCCGCTCCTCTTTTGTTTTGCTCAGCTTTTTAATTAATTATTAATATTTCTTCTAACCGTTTAACCAATAGCGTTAATCGGTTAAAATGCTTAATGTCGGTTAACGGTTAAACGGTTAATTATTAACATCCCTAATATGAGCAGATACTGGCACAAACATGTTTATGTAACAACGGGCCTCATGCAGCAACATTCTCTTAAATTTCTCTTATATTTTCTCTTAATTTTCTGTTAAGATAAATAATATAGTCAACTCCAGATACACCAAATGTATCCCAGGTGTGCTGAATGATGAATCCCACGTGTGGCCGATTTGTTTATAATTAGCACTAGGAACGCCCTCTAAACATTATATAAGGGCAGGTGTGGTGCTGTGTGCAAATGCACATGGCAAAGAATTGTAGAGATGCCACCAGAATGCTGTGCGAAGAAAAAGTATTTAGATAAATAGATACATAGACAGACGGACATAATTTCAAGGCAAGCGGAGGGGGTGGGCGGCATATACATCGAAACAGACATAGGCATATACTACTACTGTTACTGGTACTGTTAAATACATTTAAAGTGAAAGTGATTTTCCAGAGCGTCAGTACTGGTGTTTACAGGAAATGTGAACAGCATTTAAAAGCATTATGTAAGCCATTCAGTAGATGAATGCACGCAATATCATCCAAGGGTTTTTATAGTCTTCATTGGGATCAACGGACCAATAGTATTTATTTAGCCCATGAACTTAAATATCCAATCATTATAATTACTCTAAAACATATAACAATCTAAATTCCATTATATGATATTGATGCATTTTTTTTATGTTCCTCAAATTTAAAACTTGTGTTTCATTGTGATGGACAAACAATTTGTGAACTGTGAAAACAAGATGGTTTTTTTTCTTATCTTGGTAAAAGTGCTCTCGACCACTTGGAAAATATTCTCAAACATAAGAAAACATTGGTGAAAAATGAATGGAAATCAGTGGGTACTAACAAAACAAGAACAAATCGTGGTTGCAAACAAAAATAAGAGAAACATTATTTGTACTGTAAATCGCTTCCTGCATGAGGCCCAATATTGTATACAATATATATTCTACATATACTGTATACTGTATGTGTGGACTGCTGATTCAGGATCATTTGTGTTGCCTTCCAATTAGGAGAAATAAGAACTTGATCACAACATTTTTTTTTTTTATGCTGATTACCTGACAGAAAAAAACATAGAATAATAAATGCAATTATTTAACATGAAATCTGACTTTCAGATATAGGTGGATACATTAACAGAGTATTCCAGTTTCCAGTCCAAAGTTGAATATCTTAATTTCATATTCTGAATATGTTTTGGTGTAGTTCATTAGTGCGCTCCCCAGAATAAGCATGCTTAATGTCATAGTGTGGCCTAGTTGTAAGAGACTCCTCCATCACCACAGGCTCATGGGACCTCTTTGATTTGTGATGAAGCAAATCCCTACCTGACAAAAGCTTTAAACCCAAAAAGGAGGAATTTAACTAATACAAATTTTGATCTACTTTACCTGCTTATGTACACTAGTGTCATAACAAGAAGCCAGGTTCTACAATACATTACCTTTCAATCATTTGGAAGACACTTTTGTCCAAAGTGACTTATTTTTCCAGCCACTGGGAGCGGTTTGGGCCTTCACTCAAAACCCTTCGATGTGTGGAGAAGCTCCAAAGTAAACACACTAAAAAGACATGCTCACACTAGTCTGAAAGTCTGTAGGTACACCCAAGAAGAAAACCGTTTAGTCTGTTGCATGACAATAAATTAAATTTGTGTGGATGTGAGGTGTAATTTAGGTGTGTGTGTGTTGAGCGTGTACTAAAGTGTCATCCTGGGGGGCAGATAGAAGGCCAGACGCACTTGAGGAGCAATAAACAAACGTCTGTGTTCACACTGATCTCTCATCTGTGAGCATTTGTTTTACAGCACGAGTGTTTTCTGTACCTGAGCTGGCGTCAGTCCGCCACTTTTTTCCCTCTCTCCTTTATTCTTTCTCTCTGTGTCGGTGCATTCATCTTTCTCTGAGAGCATGGCAGGGCGCGATCACTTTGTCCTCTCGCTCGTTGCCGTTGCCGTTTCTGTCCTCTGTCTGTGCTCTTTTCTCTGTCTCTCTCTCTCTCTACCTATTGTTGGCCGTTGTTCTCCTCCCTCTCCCCCCTTTTCTCCCTCACCCTCTTGCTCTCTCGCTCCTGTTCTGTTCCCTCTGTGCTCGTTTTGTCTCGTGGGCCCTGACCTGCCGTTGTGACCCCACAGAGCCGCGGTGACTTTGGTACACAGTACAGCCTAGTTGGTAGAAGTCAGCGCAGAGGCTACAGATATGAGCTGCAAACTTTTTCCCTCTAGTCAGCATAAAAGTATGTGTGTGTGAATAGATCCTGTTGCATGCAAGTCCTCCATCTCTCTCAGTGTGTGTGTGTGTGTCTGTGTGTGTGTGTGTGTGTGTGTGTGTACATGGTGGATCCTGTTGCATGGCAGTCCTCTATCAGTGTCTGCCTCCTGATCTGATTGATTGTTCTGGGTAAATTAGGACTGGGCGCTGGTGATGGGGACAGGAGTGAGTTACACCCTTCACCCCTGTCCTTGCCCTCCACCCTCTTTCCCTTCTCCTCCTCCGTGTCCCTGCTTTTATCATCTTCCTCCGTGTCCCCGTCCTTTCCCCTTAAGCTGCTCTGTCTCCCGCTTTTTCTGTTTCTCATCTCCTCCCTTTCGTTTGTTGTTTGTTTTCTTCCTCCTACTCATCCTCATCCACACAAATTCACTCTGCGGCCGTTGGTTACACTTTCCCCTTACCCATTTAAGGATATAATGTACAGTACAATCAGACTTGCATAGTACAGTACAATCAGACGTGTGTGTTCTCTTTATATTACAATTGCAGTTAGTAGAATTTTTGCCGTAAAACGTAGACTGACATGTTCCTCTTCGATCTATAAGAGGCTTGAACTATGAAAAATGTTGAATGATAACTTATGTCTGTTTTTTTTTTTTTTTTAAATTACATGTTGTCCCTTCCTTATTGGAAAATTCAGAATCTATGAATATGCAAATATTGTTAATTTCCAAAGATGTCCTACTTCACTGAAAACTTTATTCTCAGTTTATGAGCACTGGAGGTTTCCAGTTTCCACAGGACAATCAATAAGTTGTAGATTGAACCACAATTGGCTCCAATCTATAGTTGTCACAAAATCCTGCCGGTATGTCCACGTCTGAAACGTCAGATTTAAGTTGAACACAGAGGAACTTTAATCCTCCAGATGTGAAAACAGTCTTCTAGTATCAAACTGCAAATACATCATTCAGCACAGTGACGCTCACGTATCACAGTCAAGGAACAAGGAAGAAAAACTACTAACTATTATTACTTATTAATACATTAATGAAAATTAAACATACTTTGTGACAATGTCTGGTGGTGGTGGTCTCTCTTTAACTAAAGCTTTGATCTTGCGTGATAAACCACTGCTGATGTGGTGCATTTCCATCAGCAAATCAATTGCTGCTTATTTATCAATGCATTAGTAGCATGACGTTTCTTTGGCCCTGGAGAGCTACACACAGCTTTGGATAAAATGAGACTCATGATGACTTTCTCAGTCAGAAGTGGGATTAACGTTTCCTGCTTTGGGAAACAGGAGAACGAACAGCACGATTGTGACTATTATGGGATCGTTGCGTCAACTTTGTGTAGAGAAATGCCGCACTGATTTTATTTTGAAAAAGACAGAACGGTGATATTCAGATGCAGGACTTAATTGCAAAACATGTGAATAATGAATAGCCACAGCATGAAAACTTTGGTTCTTCTTATAATTCAAAAATGATTAAACCTATTTTAGTAATGCAGTAGTATTAACACACACTGTGTATACTGTATTATAATCATTAAAAACATGAGGAGAAAAACATCAACACATATGTATACCAAGTACTACCTGCACTATACTACTCATTTAATATCATAGACTCAACACACAACAAAAACAGAACTTGTTGTTTTGTTATTAACCTGTTGTGTGTTTATAGAGAGAGGGGCGTTTAGGATAGAGACACTGCCAGGATATAAATAAGTGTGCATTCACCTCTTTATGTGTTGTTTTGGTAATTATTTATGAAAGGTTAGGTTACACATTCTCAAATTGTTTTAATGTTTGGTATGCGATGAGCCACATGTCAACATTAATGACCATTATTCTGCTTTGCATTGGTTCCTGTGCTGGTTTGAAACTATGAAACTCATGTCACTCATTTGTTGAGGACACTGGATTTAACTGAGCTATTACTTGTTCCTCTCCTCTCCTCTCCTCTCCTCTCCTCTCCTCTCCTCTCCTCTCCTCTCCTCTCCTCTCCTCTCCTCTCCTCTTCCCCCTCCTCTCCTTTCCTCACCTCACCTCTCATTTCCTCTCCTTTCCTCTTTCCCTTCTTGTCCTCTCCTTTCCTCTCCTGTCCTCACCTTCCCTCATCTCCTTTCCTCACCTCTCCTCTCCCCTCCTGTCCTGTCCTTCCCTCACCTCTCCTCTCTCCCCTCATTTCCTTTCCCCACCTCACCTCACCTCACCTCACCTTTCCTCGCGTCACCTCTCCTCTCCTCTCCTCTCCTCTCCTCTCCTCTCCTCTCCTCTCCTCTCCTCTCCTCTCCTCTCCTCTCCTCTCCTCTGCTCTCTTCTCCTCTCCTCTCCTCTCCTCTCCTCTCCTCTCCTCTCCTCTCCTCTCCTCTCCTCTCCTCTCCTCTCCTCTCCTTTCCTCTCCTATCCTCTTCCTTCCTCTCCTTTCCTCACTCTCCTTTCCTCACTTCTCCTCTCCTCTCCCCTCCTGTCCTCTCCTTCCCTCACCTCTCCTCTCTCCCTTCATCTCCTTTCCCCAGCTCACCTCACCTCACTTCTCCTCGTGTCACCTCTCCTCTCCTCACCTCACCTCACCTATCCTCTCCTCTCCTCTCCTCTCCTCTCCTCTCCTCTCCTCTCCTCTCCTCTCCTCTCCTCTCCTCTCCTCTCCTCTCCTCTCCTCTCCTCTCCTCTCCTCTCCTCTCCCCTCCTGTCCTCTAGTTGTTACTCTTAAACTGCTGAATTGGTAACATTGTCAAAAAGCTGCTAGCAAATGTGGTTGGGAAACTGGACCCCCCTCCTCCATAAATAGATGTTTGTTTCTGCTCTCTGTGTTTGTTTGTGTTGCCTCTTTCTGGATCGGGCCTGCAGGGACCATTTTTCAGAAAAGACAGCAACGCTTTGGGGAATTCTTGGACTTCCTCTTTTCTACCCTCCCCTCCATTTCTCCCCTCTCGTCTTGTTAAGACATCTCTCTTCTCTTCTCTCATCAGTTTACCTAATCAGTTCCCCTCTCATCCATTTTATTTTTGTCCCTGTTATATTCTATCCTCTGATTTTTTATATTGTTGTTTAAGCTGACAACCCACACTTCTTTGAAATAAGTTTTATATTTTAAGTTGTTTTTTTAACATAGAGTATAAGCAGATAATATGTGTCCGTTTCTTTTTGTTCTCCTCTCCCAATTTCACCTTCATCCTCCCTAAATTATTTTTTGTTTCTATCCATCTGTCTACTTTTGCGAGGATAAAACGTATGTGCTGCTTCCACAGCTTCTGCTGCTGCTTTACATTGTTTTTCCTGCAGCAGGACTCCGGCTGACTGTCGGCAGAGCGCTGGTGTCCTGGAGTGGCACATCAGTTTGGTCAGTTCGCCCAGCGCTCCTTCCTCTCCTCTTTCTCCCTCCCTTCCTCTTTCTCTCGCTTCCTCATTCTCATACTACCCGGCACTCTCTTGAAAAAACAGAGAAGCCCTGCTTCATGGCTTAGAGAAAGAGCTCTGCCTCTCAGCTGCAGACCGAGAGAAGAGAGGGGAAAAGGGAGGAATAAAGAGGAGAGGAGAAAAGCAGCGACACACTTGCATCTGTTGTGGCAGCGTCCTGCAACCGAGAAGCGAATGAGAGAGTGGGAGAGAGGCAGAGAGAGTATGCCAGAGTGAGAGGAGAGAGAGAAAGAGAGGGGATGTCAGACTGCCGTGTCCTTGAGAACTGCACCACAACTCTTTGAAGAGAGCCGGGAGACGGTGTGAGTAACGTGCATCTCAGCGGGACATGAGTGTTTTGTGTGTGGGTGTGTGTTTGTGTTGCATGGTTGTACATGTGCAGCACTGTTTGTTTGTTTGTGTGCGTGCGTGTGTGTATGCGTGTGTGTGTGTGTGTAACCTGCTGCTTGCACGCTGACCTGCCAAGCTTACAGTGAAGGGGGTTTGGCTGACGATCTTCTCTGCTATTGTCTGCCTGCCTAAGTGTTGCTGACAGGGGATTATGGCAAATACAAAACGCCGTATGGACCAAAGAAACACAGTGCCAAACTTCATAGACACACGCATGCATGCATGAAGCTCCATGTTGAGAGCTCTGTTTGACTGAACTCGCTTTGTGTGTGTGTGTGTGTGTGTGTGTGTGTGTGTGTCCATGCTAGCATGCATATGTATCTGGTTTAGTTGTCTGTAAATGACTGTTTAACTGTCCTTTTTGAGGGACAATAGTAATGTACGTATCTCTTCCATTTTCTTACACTTGAAACCACCTGTAACTATGCAGAACAAGTTCATGGTGACATGACATAGGGCCTAATACAACCTAAATCTAACCTATCGCATTGGTATTATTTTATGAAGGGAAGGCTAAATACAGTAAGACTTTATAAACTGATAAGTACTAAGTGATTATCTTACCCAGTAGCCTTAGAGTTTAAAGACAAATAAACACTTTGTGAAATACTGTCTACCTGCCAAACTAATTTGAATTCAGCTTCTATATTTGAAGTGGGCTCGTTGGGGGATGTACTGCATGTTCAAACCAAAATCAGAGCCAAGCGGTGTGACCCATTGAACTATTTGTAACTAATGATAGGCCACAAACCACACAGCATGCCATGCCCAGTTGCGTTGCACTCATCAACACATAATGAGGGTCAACATGTCGCTCATGTTTCTGAAGTCGTTCTCGAGATGAACCCCGTTACTGAGGACGTGTGCCATTTTATTTCATTAACTATCAAACGGTTGACATCAGGCAGGTAAAATACTCTCTCCTTATTGGAAAGGCATTTAATATTTTTAGGTAGGATACCATCACACCCTAATCTAAAAATGCCCCGGTTGCATCATGTCTTAGGTAGCAATGTGGATATCACATGTCCAGTATCAGCTACTGTTTGATCATTTGTAGGGAGACAAGTACGACAGAGATCATACTCTCCAGGATATATTTAGATACTAAATTGTAGCATACTAAGTGCATAGATAGCATACCAAAGGACCTATATCATTTCTCTTTCTTGTAGCACCAGTTGTGAAAGGCATATCACAGGATTCATGTTTCCAATCAACATCAGTTTTGCATCGTAAATTATATTGATTATTTTAGCTCCTTATACCTTTAAAGGAAACCCTTGTAGGACTATATATATACAGTATATTACTGCCAAATCTAACTGTGATAATCATTGGCAGCCCATATGAGCTGCTGTCTGTCAGCATAAATTATTGATTCTGTGTTGTTATTAGAGCTTAGAGAGGGACTAATAAAGGAATATCTTATCTTATCTTATTCACCCGTTCAACGTATTCTCATACAACGGTTTGTATGATATCTTACGAAAAAGTTATTCATCCTTTTTCATTCGTTTTCCTATGAATGTCCAGCAACACGTGTCGATTTCCGTTTGTTACATGCATAAAGTCTTTTCAAACTAAACTTCCGTCCTCACAGGAAACAACTTAACCCCTTTCCATTCCGCCCTCTTTTTTTAAAGTGATAAGGATGGGGTTCAGGGGTTATTTAGGGGGAAATGACAGGTCAACAGTATATGTCACACAGAAGTGGTGTACATCATCTGAAAGCTGGGAACCCGAAGATTAATTTGAGATGAAGCTCAGCACTGTGTGTCAAGTTGTTCTAGTCATTAATAAGAAATACAAAAATTAATTAATAAAAAAAAATTGTGAAAGTGTATAAGAGCATAGATCTAATGATATGAGTTTGTGATTGCCATTCCCATGCTCTGTTATGTCTCATAAGTTGCTGCAGCAATGTTTGGGTTGATACCATTTGTTACACAGATTTAGTGCTAAATTTAACCATTTTTTTACCATTCAAGAATAAATAAAAATGATCAAAAGTCCCTCCAAAATACCACATTAAGTCATATTATGTTTTGTGATACTGTATCGATTCTCAAAAACACTATATTGATTTTTGTCTAATAGTTAATATGCAAACATTCATAGCAGACAGTAGTTCATTTTGTTTTATGTTGTATTTAAACACCAGACCGCAAGTTGAAATCCATCAAAACGTAGAGCTATGATGTTGGATGTTACAGGGACTCTGATAAATGCAAATGCAGATCCCACTGTTCTGATTACATAAAAAAGTCAACTTCTTTTACTCAGATTTTATGCATATGGTGCTGTGTTCTTTATACTAGGACAGTTTTCCTAAAATTAGATTAAAAAAATTGCAATATATCGCCGTGCTTACAGTATTGCAATATATTGCAATATATTGAATCGTAAACCCTGTATCATGATAAGTATCTTATCACCAGATTCTTGCCAATACACAGCCCTATGTGTTCCGCATTTTCTTAAACAGTGGACTAGAACACATTACTGTATGTCTCTAACCATTGCAGTAAGAATATAAAATAATGAATAACGTTTTGAAACAACGCAGAGGCATCTAAATTCTACATTTAATTTTGACAAACCTTTTCTATGGCAAAATATAAGAAAACAAGTGAAATAGGTACTGAGGTTTATGAAATTGCTTTCTAAAGTCAGGCAAAACTGTGATTAGGTAAGTAGCCTGATATTCATTCGACAAACTAATGTGTTTTACGAAAGACAAATCTTTAAATACATCTTAAAAAGTAGATTCATTCATGCTTTTATGCATAATATTGAATATTGTATAACAGTAGGCGTACATGGTAAAATATGCTTTTCCGGCATGATTCATATCATAACTGATGCTCTCAGCATCAATGAGCTGAGAGGCGTAACAGGCAGAGTTGATGTTGTCCACAGTATATATATTTAGACTGTAGAAGCTGTCCCCAGGGTGAGCATGTAAGTGTGCAGTACGTAGTGAGATTGTGAGTGTGTGAGCGTGGTGTGCAAATGTTTGGCTGTGTATGTGCACACAGTGTGTTTGTGTGTGGCGCAATGTGTTTTAAGGCTGTTCCAGCTAACCAATTGAGGTCAGCCGCTCAATAATTAAATCGTGTCACTGGTTAGTGCACGAGCTGGGTCGACCAATCAGAGAGACTGATGTGAGATCAGAGTGAAAGAGAGTTGGAGTGGCTGTTAAAATAAAGAGCGAATTGGAGGATATATAGAGACAGAGCCTAGGATTTAGGAAGAGATAGTAGTAGATATGTAAAGTTTAAAGATGTAATGTTTTCCATTCATATGAGCGTTCGTAAAAGGTGTTGAGATCTACACTCTTGAAATGTTGCTGGTCATTCTTCTACTCTGTCCGGCCACGTGTGTCTCATTTTTCACTTGTTGCAGTATAAATCTGACAAGTTTCCCAACTACAATCATTTTTCATCTAACCTTATTATAGTATCTGACGACTGAACACACCTCACAGCAGTTACAAAAGTTGAAGAATATCAGGTAAGAGGAGCAGTGCTATCCACTCATAGTTATACGTTTCTTTCTGGTTTAAAGACCAAGACAGAAACAAGTTGCAATACTCTGATATTAGCCTACTGTATCTCAGTGGTATATTAGTTTTGCTTGTAGTAGGAATAAACAATGTTTAGATCAGAATAGCCTTTCCTTTTTACTCAATTTTAATATTTCAGATCTAATGGTGAAATTGTACTCTTAAATGTGATACAAATATGATATTTTTAACATCCAAAATGGGAAATTTGCATGCATTTTATCATAGTTGTTCTTGTCAAAGTGTGTTACATATTACGATTTTAAAAATGAAAACTGACTTGTCATTTGTCATTATTTGATAAATAATTCAATTTTTTTAGCATTTATATTCAGGCTGTTCTCACACACCATTCGTAGCTATGCCTACGAAACATAATGCACTGTAATTTGTATATATCCCAAGAAATCAATTAATTTATAATCCATGTCATCGTGAACTAGGAAGTATGAAGAGCGACAAACGCCATGTAGGGAGGAGGTCGGGGTGGATGGGTTGGTCAAAAACTGGACTTTCGCCCAGAACACCGCCGTTTGTACCCTGTGTGGAACCAGAAGTCAACGTTGATTTATTTGTCACGTAACTGTACTTAAGTTGCGACACTTCTGGAGTTATTTTAACTCAAACCACAATATTTTTCTGAACATAAGTAGTTTTGTTGCCTACACCTAAGCAAGTAGTTTCCTGTGAGACGGAAGTTTATTTTGAAAAGACTGTATGCATGTAACAAGCGGAAATTGACACTTGTTTCCGGACAATCGTAGGAAAACACGCGAAGAATGAGGAATGACTTTTTGTAAGATATCATAGGAACCGTTGTATGAGGATGCGTTGTTATATTAGCATTGATTTATTTATCTTTGAATATATTCAGCATCCTGAGGTAAAGCATTGCCACAGTGGTTCACATCCTAGGGGCCAACTGAAGCCGTTCTTTTGTGGAATGTTTAGTTCTTACAGTGTTTGCATTGGTTTCCTCTGAAATATGTAACATTCACTGTCACTGACCTCAGAGTTGGTGCAACATGTGCACTGTCGACTGCTCCACTGCTCAACATGTAGCATGGGTCCAGTGCAGAACATGAATTTCCCCAGAGGGATTATTGTTAATCATAGGCATATCCTTCCTAATGTGCTGTTTTAAAGTTGTTGCCATTCTTTGGGTAAGCTTCAGACAGTAAACTCATTTCCATGTTGCCTAATAAATCATTGAGTCAGGACCCTGAGCACAGCCAGCTAATCACACCAGCGGCTCAATTTGATATAACACAGATATTGTCGTGGCCGCACTCTGAGGCTCCAAGGTGCTGATGCTGCAGCTGTTGGTGGAGTGGGTTCGGGAAGTGGTGGACAAACTCACAGCTGTTCCCACCAGCAGTAATATCTGCTGTCAGTGGGAAGCCAATGGCACATCTTATTAATCTCACATGTGTCTACCTGTTTGTTGAGCTATAGTTGGGCGGTGGTTGCTGAGTGTTTAAACCAGCACAGTTTGAGCTGTGAGCCTTATTCATCAGTTTGGTCTGTGCTGTGTGTCACCCATCTTCGGGTTGTGTGGAGAATTATATAATTTTGATTCCACTACTGCACATTTGTAAATCTTTATCAGATCAAAATCTTTTTAACTTTTTTTTCTGCCAGCTTGAAGTTACTTTAGTTACTTTCATGGTAATCAGATTACTGTGAACCTCAAGCCTTTGATGTCGTCTGGGGGATGTAATCTGATCGTGGATGCGGGCCTGATGTGAGCTTCTATTTATCAGGAAGCCTTTCTGGGTGATGTGAGTTCCTATTAATACTCTATGCAGCGGTTACTGCCTGCCAGCCTGCTGGTACACATACCACACACACACACACACACACACACACACACAGATTTGTAACCAGACACTTGAGGCTTCTCAAACACTACAGACTGCAGTCCACTTCAGGCCCTGATGATGTCATTAGGGACATCATATCATTAGTGACATCACTGCAAACAGGAAATGAATTCATGTAAACACGTATCAAGAGTATTAAAGGAACAGTCTGTGGCATTTAGGGGGATCAATTGGCAGAAATGGAATATAATATAAACAGTATGTTTTCATTAGTATGTAATTAACTGAAAATAAGAATTATTGTGTTTTTGTTGCCTTAGAATGAGCTGTTTATATCTACATATGGAGCGGGTCCTCTTCACAGAGCCGGCCGCCGTGTTTCTACAGTAGCCCAGAATGGACAAATCAAACACTGGCTCTCGAAAGGGCCATTCCCGTTTTTGCATTGTCCACCGTAGTTTTCCTAAACGGCACACGGGAGAAGTTTCAGTTGTTTGCAATCTGCAACCTCACCGCTAAATGCTGCCAAATCCTACACACTGCTCCTTTAAGTGGGTAACTTCTTTCTTTCTTTCTTTCTTTCTTTCTTTCTTTCTTTCTTCTGTAACCTTCATTTTTATTAGTCTACCCCTCTACTATACCAAGAGATACACTGATATTTAAAACACAGAAGAGTATAGTTACTCCAAAAAAAAGGCCAGAGGCATTGTTACAGTTTCAAGCTTTTGGTATATGTGCTCCTAATGATGGTTTTAAAGGACATCTGAAAGCGTGAAACTGTAACAATTCATCTGGCCTTTTTTGAAGTAACTCTCGTCTCTACTAAGGCAACATTTAATGATTATTTTCATTGTCGATTAATTGTTTAAGCCCAACATGAGGACCTCAACTATCTTGTTATGTCTACAACTCAAAGATATTCAGTTTACTGTCATAGAGGAGTAAAGAAACCAGAAAATATTCACATTTAAGAAGCTGGAATCAAAGAATTTTTTTTTTTTTTTTCTTAAAAAAATTACTCAAACCAATTAATTGACTATCAAAATAGTTGCCGATTAATTTAATATTTGAGAACTAATCGATTAATCGTTGCAGCTCTCCTCTGTTTTTGTCATTCTGACTTTGTCTTTAAATTTTGATTTATTGTCTTCCTCCTTCCTCCCAATGTATTTTCTTGGATGGTTATGATGATGATGATTACTAATGTAATAAGCACAATGGGAAACCGTAAAACTAAAATAATTTACGTAGTTTTAGCTCAATGTATTTGTCCACTGTACACTTGGATCCCTCTTGCCATCCTTGGCATCCTTAGTTCCCCCTTCCTCTCAACCTTTTTTAAAGTTGTCGAGTCTGTCCGCTGGTGTCTCTCTGTTCTCTGTAAGCCTTCTGTATTTACTGCTAATCCTTTTTATGCTTCTCCCAGCCAGAGGCCCCAGTGAGATCCTGTAGATTTAGCCAGAGGTTGATCTCATGATTAGTATTCAGCTGTCAGAATACGTCAGTCAACTTTTGGAGGCCTCTCTCAATCCTCACCCTCCCGCCATCATTTCCCCATTAAACTCTCAATGTATACCTCCCTAATGTAGTGTGTGTGTGTGTGTGTGTGTGTGTGTGTGTGTGTGTGTGTGTGTGTGTGTGTGTGTGCCGCATCAGGATGTATGTAGCCGCGTGGTCCTGAAGAGAGAGCCCTGTGTGCATTAATGTAGATACATATCCACCCTCCTCCTGATTTCCCAGGAAGTCGCCCTCCATCATCTTAAATGACATGAAAAGAGCTGGAGACAGATATATGCATGAATTAATTGGCTTGAATAGGAGTATTTAGAAGCTTAATCCATGGGGATTAACGCAAGCAGCCCTCTCCGGATTTAAGCTTCTGTGCGTTCTCAGTAGAGGATTGTTTCATTTCACTTCATCCTCCTCCTCCTCCTCCTCCTCCTCCTCCTCCTCACACGCCACCACCTTTAGTTCTTAGTCAGTGAGCCTCTAAAAAGCTGTCAAGTGTAGGATTAGCAATGTAGAATACCACTAGATAGCTAATTGCCCTAATAACCTTTAAAAAAATATAATGATGATTTTATTGTGACATGTTTTAACTCCAGCTGGGTTGCTCTTGTGTAGTTGTGCCTTTCTGCTTACTACAGTACACACAAAGATGCCGCTGTTGTTACAGGATTAGTGCAAGCACTAGATAGATAATAGTCATTATAATCTTAAAGAACGGTGACATATTGCAATGATTTGTACAGCATTGTGCCTGGTTAGCGTCCCTGTTTACACCTAAGTGTGTATTTGGCAACAACTAAGCTTTTAACTAGCTGTCAAATCCATAATCATGTGCACGGAGTATTAACTGATGAATATTAAAGCAGGGTTACGTGTTATGTGTTGTCCCACCATGTCTTAAGGCATAAGTGTTGATACCTGATCAGAACGGCCACACTACTGTCATAGGGAGGGACGAGACGTGATTATCATTCAAATCAGGATAATGGCACACGCTGTCAGACTCTCACTGATGGCATTCCTGGTGTTGCACTCGTTTGGATGAAGGAAAAGTAACAGGGCTTTGTCCAAAACCGCATAATATGCACTACATACCCAATATATGTACTATCGTTCAACGTACTTTTGTGTGAATAAACAGTATGTTTATTTACGTACGCACTGAGCAGTAATTTACGTTGTCACTTTCTGAGAGCCTCTTTGCCGGTTGGAGACGTGTAACCATGGTAACCCTTGCCAACATCATGTGACCAAAACGATGATTTGTGAGAATCAAAGTCTGAACTAATTTTGAAAATAGATTTCGCCTAGCAAAGTGAAATCTCATAATATTAAATTGATGCATTATTGATGTTACAGAGTCATCCGTCAATGTCTGTTATGAACGTTTTTGTCACTACCCCATGCATTGTGGGATATTTATGCCGCCATAGTGTCTAGCGTTTGCATACTGTAATATTTCACCGGAAATAGTATGCAATTTACGTACTAGGTTTCGGACATACAAAAAAATCTCATAGCAGTATGGAATTTCGGATGCAACCCAGGAGTTTACGTACGAATAACGAAAGAAAAGAGCTTGAGAGGGAAGTTCAAACCCTGCTCACTCTGCTTACATCTGGCTTATCGCTGTTTTGAAGAGCACATGAATGTCAGACATAAATTGTCAATGCAGGAGTTTTAGACGCCATTTGAGTAGCACTTCGGTTAAAGCATACTGACGCCTTAAATTGGTACGCCAGTGATTTTTGGTGGTGGTTAATGGTTTAAATTGAAGTAGCTCAGGCGAGATATCCATACTTTTAGTCCGTAGCATAGGTCAAGCTCCAAAATCCTGCATTTCCCATAATGCAATTTAATAGCATCTTTCATTAGACTATATTAAAACTTAGGAAAGCTCCATCCAAAGCCACAGAGAACATTATACAACTGTGTTCACAAGCTGAGTACAGTTTGTCAAGAGTAAATTGAACTTCATGTGTAAAATTGGTGGAGTGCCCCTTTAATTGTCCAGTAGAGTCTTTGCTTCAGCTGTATTTCTTAAGATATATTTTTTCCATTTGCTGGAGAAAAGATGTTTATAGGTTTTATGAAATGTTGTTTTCAATGTGACATTTAGCTAAACTCACTCAGACACTATGCGTTCCTCACAGCCAACTAGGGTTATACCATTTTCCGCAGAAAGATTTCTCCTTTCTCCTTTTGTCTTCTCGCCTGCTCTCTTTGCCTTTTCTCTGTACTTTTCTCCTCTTTTACCTCTCATCCGTCTCCTCCATCCTCACCCTCCCCTTTTCTCTGCACCTGTCTCTCTCTCTCTCTCTCTCTCTCTCTCTCTCTCTCTCTCACCACCCACTTCTCCTCCTCTCTCCTCCTCCACTCTCATCCATTTCCATATAGCGCTCCTCTATCCTCTTCCCCTTCTGCCTCTTCCCTCCTTCATTTATAGGCTTCGCACTGCAAGTCTACGAGATACTGAGCAGATCAATGCCTATAGATTGGCTCATTGGAAGCCATTAGTTATGGGTTTTTATAAAGCTAGTCATTATTGTGCTTAATCTTGCAGAAAATTAAATTTAGAGTTGTGTACAGTGTTTTGGTTAAAAGTTGTTGATTTTTTCCCCCCTCTCACTCACTTACCAGCTGCTATTTTTCTCGCCTCTTTTGCATTTATTAGCGTGTGTGTACGTGTGTGTGTGCGCACATGTTTAAGCCACAAAAAATGAATGACAACCTGCTGAAAGTACATACACACACATAGATACACACAGAGAGGTGCATTAGTGTCATTGTTAATAAACCATCATGCACCCTGGTCATGCCAAAAAACCCTTCAAGAAAACTGCCCATACAACAACATGGCTTGGCCACAGTACTGCACACGTACTGCAGTTTTTTCCCCAGTGTTGGCAAATTCCTCTATTGTCAGAGCGTCTGTATTCAGAGGCTTTAATAACTTAAAAGTGATGGTGGTGTCGTTTTTTTCCCCCCTGCCACTTTGCTTTTGTTTTTCAAAGAGCGTTGTGAGTCCGTCCTGGTCCAACTTTAATTTTCAGAATTGGTCACCAACTCTTGGACACCGCACTCGCTCTTCTCTCCCAGTGTTTTATTTGCTCTGCCCTTCCAGACTTCCCCCACTCCATTACCTTTTTGGGTCTCTACATTGCACATCACCAGCAAACCCATGAGCATAGATGAATGTGAATACATAGTGAAAACACATTTAAGCTACATCTGGGACGATCTACTGTATTTGTTGTGCGTTGTCCTGTCAAATAAATTAATTAAGTTAAAAGCAATAAGTCGTCTTTCAACCCTTTGCCTTCTTCTTTTCCCCTTTTGCTTTTGGCCTCTCCCAAAACTCCCTTTGCCTCACCCTTCTCCTTCCCCCTTTCTTCTCTTTTTTCATCCCTAACCTTCATTATTTGAACCCTCTCCTTCTTGTCTCCCATCACTCTGTCCCTGAGTGTTTCCGTCCCTGTCCCTGATCCAATTCTCCCATTCCTCTCTTTTACCCCCTTTAACCCCACTACTTCCTCCCCCTCACCTGCCTCCTTGTTCTTCCCTTCCTTCTCTCAGTCCTCTCCTTCACTTTCTCCCTTTTCCTTTCCTTCTGTCCTCAGCATCCCTCCTGTCTCCCTTCTTGTCACTCTTTCCCCATCCCTAGTCCTCTTGTCTCCCCGTCCCGAATCCCTCTTTGCTCCCCCACACCCACATCCTCTCTAACTAAACAATAGATGCCTTGAGCTCTGAAAGATCGCTTCCCATCCCACCCCAACACCATCAGCACCACCCACCCTCCTCCTCTCCCACCCCATGATGATATGCAGAGTAGGGCAGCAGCCTTCTTTTGTTTAGCTTAGCGCAAATGAAAATTGCTAATCAATTTTTACCCCCTCTTATTTCATGGCGTGTAGTTCCTGCCCCTCCCCTGCCAGCTGTCATTGTGTGGTTATAGCGTGGGGCTGAAAGCTTCATTAGCAGGAGGACAGCATGTTTTGCCCCTCAGCACTGTATTCATGGAATTGCTAAAGATAGATGGGACGTTGCCTGGTGTTGCTTATAGAATTAGCGTAAATAGATGCTCCCTTCTGTCTCATGATCATCTTTTTTGTCAAAAGTATATAGCACAGAATTTTTATCATGGTTTTATGATTATAATCGATGATTATGAAGGCATCAAATCAGAAGTGAAGTTTAGTGAAGACATGTTTTGCCACGTTCTAGCCATGTCCTTCATGGAGCTACCATAACTAAACCATGCAAATAACCAAGAATGCTGACTTGAAGAGTCGTCCCTTTATATCCATTTCTATTATGTGGCTATTATACTGTATCACACTAGCAGATAAGGAAAACTCAAGCCTCATTTATATGTCCTTAACTCTATGTGCATATTTTTGTTTATATTGTAATACTACGTGTATGTTTTTACTACTACGTGTATGTTTACTACTACTACTTTGTGTACTGCATGTTCTTACTTGAGCAACATTAAAATCAAATTTGCATTGCCTGATTCTGATAATATTACGCTGTAAAAAATCAACATGCAATACACAGAGCAGTCCAGCCCAATCTCATTCCCAGGGCAGCAAATACTGACAATTTGTCACGCCCCACGGTGTCTGATACTAACACACAAGGCAACCTTTAGTGTCTGTATGAGACGCATCAGGCTTTCAAGTAACTACAATGCAAACCCATCCGCGTCACTATTAAACGCTCAGAGACAGTGGCGGGGAGTGTGGTGATGTAGTGTAAAAGAGCGAAAAAGCAGACAAAGAGCTGGTGGGTGTGATGTAGGATGCACAAACACGAGGCTTTCATCCAGGATACAGCTGTTAGTGTCTAGTGTGAAACCAGCAACGTGTTGTTTGTCTTTGTGTTCACAACGTTAAGTTTCACTTTCACCTTACAAACAGCCGTTTGTGTCCCGTGTTCACGTTTAATTTTCAGCCAAACCATGATGTTTTTTCTTAAACCTAAGCAAGTGGTTTGTTTGAATTCACAACGTTAACCATATGTTTCCTACGACTGTAATGGGCATCATAGTTAGAAAGTGACACCAAGGGGTCCTGACAGAGCGTCAGTATGTGACGAGTTGGGATGAGAACGTGTTCACACAGTCTGTGTCAAGAATGAGTGTGATACTGAATGTCAGCAGCATGTAAGTCAGTTACTTCAGACCTCAACACGAGGATCCATACTGGCTTCAATCAGTTAAATCACAAGCTGCCGAATCTTCCTGAAGTTTTAGTTTTCTTCTCTCTTTCTTTCCGTCATTCCCCCCTCTCTCTTTCTGATTCTCTTTCTCACTTGCCCCCTGTGCTGCCTACTAGAGTACTGAACTATGGAGCAGCAAAAATATAAAAATATCCAGAAAATGAAAGCCTTTCTATTCTGCACGAAGAGCAGGGCCTTGCCCAGCAGAAATTGCTAGTGTGTGTATCTTTGCTATACACAAACTATGCAGCCATGCGGGGACACGTCCAGTCATGCAATGCACCTCCACTGAAGTTTATTTTATTTTTCCCCAGGATGGTGATTGGCAACATCTATAGTTAGACAAAGGTGACCTTATTTTCCTAGTGGAATATATAAATCCCTGTAGGGCAGGAGGACCTACGTGACCGTGACCGAAAGGAGCAAAACTTAATGTAAGGGGCACTCTTAGGAAGAAAATAAGCACACCTTGCCAAACAACAACTTATGAAGCTAATCAGCCCATGTTTGCAATATGCAGTCTAAAACAATATATCACACTCTAAAAGGAACAGTGTCTGCTCTGTTTACAGGTTTCACAGGCTGCTAAGCTTATAACATGTTCACTGACACTGGAAAGCTCAGTAATAAACAGCCCCTTTAATCTCTTAACACAGGGACACATAACATACCAGTTAAACACTCATCACATTACAATATTAAGGATAAGCATGTTTCCTGAATAATGATCAGAAATATGTTTCCATGTAAATACACTCATTATTAACACTTAATCATTTAGAGGAAGCCATGACAGAGCGTGTTGCTTCTTGGTCGGAGGTGACTGAGCACTTCCAGCAGAGCTGACGTTTGCCTCCTCAGCATCAGAGTACGTAAGCAAGATGCAGCTAATGCAGGCATAGAGTGCACAGGTCAGAGGTCACGGGATGGCCAGAGGTAATGGGATGGAATAAGAGAGAGAGAGAGAACTGCTCTGACACCGCCCTCCTCTCCTCCCTCTTCCACTCTGTCCTCAGCTACCAGACCACTTGCCTTTTGATGAAAACAGAAACGGTGAGAAAAGAGAGAACAGCAAACTGTCCAACCCGTCATACTCAGAGGTGTGTGTGTATGTTTGTGTTTGTATGTGTGTGTATTCTGCCCTAGTTTGAGTGGTTAGTCTGTTTGAAACTGATAATCACAGGCTCTTCTGTCTACTGTGAGAAACAGTTACCACCCCGCCGTGAGACAATATTTTCCACAGTTACCTCGGGCCAAACTCAAATCAACTTACTTAACTTCAGATACTTTTCTCACATTCAACCCAATATAAAGGATATGTTTTGTATCTGGGTCTTCATTAGAGTTTTGGTAGGCAGGGCGTTGCACTGTTGGACTGTCCAACATGAGCCGTCGCACAATATTTTCTTAAAACAAGATTGATATCATAAGGCATGTGGCTTTTACAGGAGCGTATACCATCGTTTCACAATCTCGTAGCTTGTGGTGAGTCAACCTTGGATGCTCACGGCATTATTACATCCACGATTCAGAATATGAATGTGATTCTCACTTCCAGAACCTCACTGAGCTCTAGTCTCTTCTTTGTCGGTCCATCACTGTGATTTTTAGCCACAACCTCAATTTCTATATAACACCATATCAATATATTGTCTCTCTCTCCACCACCATCTTGTTCTTGACCCTAAGTGTCGGTGTCGGGATTTTCCTCTCTCACCCTCTCTCTCTCTCTCTCTGCTAGTTGATCATAGTTTTCCATCTCCTGCCATTAATAGCCCAAGGATCTGTTTGTCACCCTACTTTACGGTGTCTAGTTGCCTCTTGGGTGCTATTAATAACACCAGTGCATATAAATATATTGATATTTTCAATCTGGTGATAAGAAGACATGACTGCGTTAATTCAATCGGACCCCCTTTTAAATGTCTCTTGGTCACATGGACCAAAGTGGCTGTCTGGTGTGTGTGTGTGTGTGTGTGTGTGTGTGTGGTAATCCAAGGCACTGATGGTCGCTCGTGACTTTTCTCCATTCGATGAGTATCATGTACCTGCCATTGAAACCAGATCATACCCACCAATCACATGTGTTAAGTACAGATCTGACATAGAACATTGATGGGTAGAATGGGCATTAAGTAATTGAGGTCAATGCGCCTGAATGACAATGTCCACTTTAGACGTCTGTCCTGGAATCATGATATCTATTAATGTGGACCATGGACCTTAGACTGGAGAATCAGAAAGATGTTGCTTTGCAGACATATTTTTTCAAAAATTCCAGTAATATGTCTTCTGGATATTAACTGTTTATTTACAATATGTATATAGTGTCATCATAATGTCAAACTACACCCAACCTTTAGGGCTGTACCATTATCACAGAGCCATCTCAGGTGTACTGAAGGAAATTCTCTCTTCTCATGAGCTTTGGGTGTCAGGGAACACTGACTAGATGGACTTACTCACAACCATAGCAATGTTGTCTATCTGGTCTGATAATCAATTAAAAGGACAAAGAAATAACTATGTATTTCTAGACTTACGAATCAGTGAAGTAAAATGAAACGTGTCGACTTTCCCAAGTTGATCTCCGACAGTTCATTCTTCCATCTTCATCCGAACTGTAGCCAAGTCATAGACAAAAGTCAATGGACAGCCGGAGATGAATCAAGGACCATTCACATGCAACAATCAAAGTTAGGGTTTGTAATCTTGAGAAACTAGCAAGAGTATGCTAGATTTTAAAAATGATCCAACCAAAATACCCAGCTCAGTGTTGCCAACTCTTTTCTAATGAAAGTACTTAGCAGCATTAGCTCCAAAGGTCCCTAAATCTAGCAAGGAAGTCGCCAAGTTGGCAACACTGACAGTCCGTCCCATCAGGCCTCTCTCTAAAGCCACTCCCCCCAAGTTATCATTATGAAAATAAATGTATCATAATGGACGTAAACAAGGAACATGGCTATTGTTAGTACTCACAGCTATCAAGGTAGCAGCTTGTGGAAGACTCCGGTGACGAGCAATGAGTTCACAGGCAGAGTTCACGCAGGCAGACAGACAGGTAGCCCGTCCAATCACGACATTTGGGCCGAATGAAATGATTGGACAGGTTTATTTCAGTTCTGTGACAGCCACGTATACCGGATTTTTGTTTCTTTCTTTTTTGCCCGAGCATTTGACTTATTGATTGCTGTCAATGTAATGAGAATTTCAACAATTATAAAAAAAAAATTATTTGAACAGCACTACCAACCCTAGCTTTTAGACCATCTGATCAATCTCCTCCCCTTATATGTCCACCTGTTTTTGCATGATTCCATATGGTTGAAAGCTCCGGGAAAAACTTAGAAAGTGGGCCGTGAGTTTATTTAGATTATTTTGGCAAAAGCGTTGTTAATACATCTCATCGTGTGCGTAAAATCAACCAGAGCTTACTGGTAATGTAAGAGCAGGTGTCTTACACAGTTCTCTTTATCTTTCTGGCGTGTCTTTCTTGCAGGCATTGGACTTGCACTCTTAATTAACGAACAAAATGAATGCCAATGTGCACTTTTTTGCAGAACAGACTACTTTATAGAGAGAGAAATGTACAGACAACAAAAGAAGTTTAAACATAGAGACAGGGAGAGAATAGAGAAAGTAAATTACTATGTTTTTTGGTCATTCTCAGCTGCATCTCGCCATTCTCACACTCAGCATCTATCTCCCAGTGTGTGTGTGTGTGTGTGTCTGAGAGTGCATGGAGTGAGCATTGGCAAGTGAGAATGAGTGTGTGAGGTTTAATTGTGTGTGTGAGAGAGTGTGTGTATGCTGCAGTGTGGTTTGAGCCCAGTGGAAAAGCAGGAAGAGTTGCTAATCCGCGTGGCTGGCCGAGCAGAAAGGCCATTCATATTTATAGCTGACTGAATCACATTCTGTCATACAGATGTCCAATACTGAGACCAGGAACAAGAATAACTCCAGAACAAGATAGAAATATGAGTCTAAAGGAAAACTCAGACCAGAACCATATTCGTAGCCTGCTGAGTCACCCTTTGATAGAGATGACACCATGACTGAGAAGAAGAACAACTCTACAACTATAAATATGGTTAAAACCAGCATGATAATCTGCTGAGTCACTCAGTTATCCAATCCCTCTAGAAATGGGTAGCAGCCTTATAGACTGTAAGAAAATGTGGAGAAAGACTCTATGATGGCAGCATGTAAATTGGTAAAGGAACAATTTGAAGCTTAAAACTTTGATGAGAAAGAGGGAACCTAGTGATAAGCTATGATGCCTGTCAATCAAGCAAGCAGCGTGCTCCCCAACAAAAATAACCAATCATCAATTTAGCGTTATATTGAGACCCTAATGTGTTGTGAATAAAATCACTTACTGTAGTTTGAGAGTGATGTTGGAACTTTTAAGTAGACTTTATAACAGCCAAAATGTACTTTAAGGTAACACTATATACAGTCATCAATGGGTATTAGAGGAACTGCAATCTCAGTACCCATTGGCTATTGGTCTGACAACAGATAAGCCTCCGGGGGCAATGGGCTATATTTTTAGGATTCCAGAAAGCCCCCAGGAAGAGCATCAGGCATTGAAGTAAATTTCCGTAGAGGCCAAATGGTGGAATTACAACTTCTGTGTCGGTCATGTGATGCCATTGGGCCCAAAAATATTTTTTCCTATAGACTTACATTGGGAAAGAGACGTCTGTAAGGCAGAGTTAAAGGAAAAGCTACTGCGCCTGCTCTATTAGCCCAATGGAAGCGGATGATCCGGGTACTTTTTCACTTAGCGGTCGAGCCTCTGACACTGTATTCAGTTATCTTTATACATCTATGGGTTGAGATTTCAATTCAATTCAAACTTTATTTCAGACACACAGGAGGGTCCATAGCAGTAAAAGATTCTACATGTGAATGCAGAATCTGTTTATAGAGATTAGAGGAACTGAAGCTTAAAGTAGTTTTTGCTGAGCCACAGTGGTTCGCTGCTTTGTAGGTACATGAGTTATGGTGTTGGCCATGTTCAGGCCGAGGTTCCCCGAATGAATTTGAAGGCTGTGTTTATTGACACAGTGCCATTGTCGGTCGCCTCAGAAAGGTTAAGGGATATATTTAACCTGCTGCATAACAGTCATCCAGAGGTAAGACGGGAATAACTAGATCTGTACAGCAATAGGGGGTCTAAAAGTGAACTGAGGCTGTGAGTAGTTATTTATAGTGTCCTGGGTCACATTGTGTCGTACACATGTCTACTAAACCGTCAGACATCCCGGGAGAAAAGGAAGAAATATGAAAACTTGTATACACATTTTGAGGCAAATTTTGCATTTGATTGTTTATTAATTTGTGTGTGTGTGTGTGTGTGTGTGTGTGTGTGTGTGTGCACCCGTCTGCCATGATATTAGTCAGATGAGGTATTTTTGGAGAACAGACTGTTCTCTCTCTGTGTGACTCCAGTCAGCGTGCCATTTTCATGAATCATATCGCTGACCGAGATACGCCATTGTTTCTGCACATATACTCACATAGAGATGTACAAATACACACACACACACACACAAAATAAATACTTGTCTTGTGGACAGATGCTCAGAGAAGGTAGCTTCCTCCTCCGAGGAAGAGTTCATTCTGGAAGCAGCAGCAGTGTTGTACTATTCCTCTAAAACGTTTTAGGCCAATGTTAAAAAAACAGTGGTGATGTGAGCTTATGTGTGATAACAGCGGCAAAATTATTCATAAAACAACTTTACTTAGACGTCTTTGAAAAAACATCTTTATGCATCTCAACCCACTGAAATTTAAAGGGAAACTTTCAAATGTGTAACATCATACATTACTGACCTTCTGTAGACCTGGAAGGTAGATGTTAAACCATCTCGTTCTTTATTTAAAAAAACAAAGAGTAAATTGCGGTCAACTTGAATTTACGTTAGTTACGTATATGGACTCCAATGGTGACTTGTTTTCAAATTGGATGAAGTATGAAAATACTCATGGAAACTTTGTAAAAGAAGCATAGCATGATGCACTCTCTTGCTGTATATTTTTTCCAGTGTCACCCCACAGGTCCCGTATTTTGTCGCAGATTGACGTTTGGTTTTGATGTATCACAAATACGTTTGTAATGATAGTGTGCAGAACTCAATGTACAAAGGAAGTTGGGGTGGTGGATGAGTCAACAAACGCTGGATTTTTGCCCAGGATACCAGTGTTTGTGTGAAACTAAAAGTTAATGTTCACTTATTTTAAACATTATGTTTTTTTACTAAACCTAACCAAGTGGTTTTGTTGCATTTTTGTTGTTTTGTCTTTCAATTTCATTATCATTTTAAGCCAAACCATGATGTTTTTATCGAAATGTAATTGAGAATGCATTTTGGTTGCATGGTAACTTAATTTCGTAGGAGACAGGGTTGCAGCACAATATGCTAAAATATACCTAAATGCACTGCATATCTTCTGAAGTTGTCAAAGAAGAAGAAAGAAAGAAATGTACATAATGGTGAACACTGTCATTAGGCCACTATACTAAAAACAACATTGTGTGCAAAGTTAGTTATTTGTCAAACAACTAAATAATAGAAAAGAAATCCCATAATAGGCTTACTGTAATAGTATGAATACAGTAAATGAGCATTAGGTTGCACAAACGACTAGATCTTATTTGCTCTATTATATTTTATTGGGAGATAATCTTATGCGATCTATGAGTATATATGTACAGAATGTGTAAGTTCCTATGTATACGTCTACTGCAGGTCTAAATTTGCATAATATTTAGAGTGTGTGTCTGTGCATACGTGTCTATGTGTGAGCTGGATCTATGGTGGAGAGTCTTAGTTTCATAACTGTCCTTAATTAGCTGGAAGAGACCACCGTCAGCATCAAAACTGACAGAAAAAGAGGGTCCACACACACACACACAAACACACAGACACCAGCACTACTACCACAAATAGACATCAAACAATGATGCTAAAAGAAAGCAATAAAAACAGGAAATTATCGGTTCATAAACACGTCATTTACATTATTAAATAGTGTAAATGGGTTAATAAAAAAGCACCAAGCTGAGCGACTGAATGGGACTAAATGCAGTAACAATACCCTCGAGGAACAATAAAGAGATTCAATCGTACTGTGTTTGTCAAAGTTAATTCATGTGATTGCCGGTAATGCACTTACATGTTGGCATAAAAGCCAGTAAGCCACAGAGACCGGTTGAGACTGGATACTTATCGCGTCGTATTTGACAAATGCGATTTACATCAATAAAAGGCAGCAAGTCAAGCGGTTCAAGAGGATAACTGCTAACAATACTCTGGAGAAAGAGTCATACATCGCATCAGTTTGTATTTATCTGTCAGCTGCGTCGGCGGGGCCTCTGGAGAGAAGGAAACACACAGTCACACATAAACAGATGCACTTCCAATGCATACAGACACACACATACAATGCAGATATACAGTATATGCAGCACAAACATACAGTATACACACTCCCTCAGACAAGACCCATACACCATCTCGGCAGTTACTAATTATTTTATGTGTACAGAATGTGTGTTTGTGTGTGTGTGTCCCTCGTCTCTCCCTTGAGTACTCTCACCTCCTCAACCCGTCTCAACCTTTCCACCTTTGCACATTCCCCTCCTGACTGAAACTAGGTCTCCCTCTTCTTTCTTTTCCTCTCTTCCTCCCATTACTCTGTCTCTAGCTCTTGTTCCCTCCACTTTCTTTTTGTTATATAGATATTCTCTCTCTTCCTCTGTGTGGAGATACCCCCCTCACAGCAACCCCAGTGACCCTGTCCACGACCACTGACCTCAGGGGTAAATGCAAGGTCCCACCTCACCAGGAAATAAAGACATTAGCTTCCTCCCGCTGTCTGACCCCGCTCACCTCCCTCGTCTTCCCTCACCCCTTCCCTCCATATCCCTCTCCCTAAATCCCCTTTGTACCGCCTCCTGTTCTGTTTGCTTTTCCCCTCCCTTCAGCCACCTCTCTCAACACTATTTTCTCATTGTGACTCCTGTCCTCTTCTTTTTCTTGTCCCATCATATTCTGCCACGCAGAAATGCAGTTTCAAGTTTTTATTTCATTTTCAACAACCAAAGTAAGACAAGAAAGGCAGCTCATTCAGGCAAAGTTAGGCACTTCATTCACCGTTAAAGTCAAGATTAAATGAAAAATGTTAACCCATTTAGATCACCTCCCCAATCACGTTGTCCACCTATTTCAACAAAATATGCAAAACAATTTCTTTGTATTTTTATATCAAAATCCAATCGTCTCTTCTTCTGTAAAACAAAATATGTGTGCTTGCATAAAGCTAGTACTAGCTAATTTCAACCAATAATATCATTGCATCCATTCTTCAATCAATCTGCAACTTTTAGCAACAAGGGTTGTGTGTTGAAGCTCCTCACGCTACCTTCTAAGCCTGCATTCACACCAGATCAGGCGGTGCGGCAAAAACGTAAGTCTCATTCATTTTGAATGGGGGTAGTGCGCTTGGGCTGCGGAGGAAAATCAAACAGAATCAACTTTTGGAGAGACGTAACCCGACGTCACGCTGTGGTGGCCAATCATGTAATCATGTAAAGCTGTACAACCCAGCCATGAGGGAACAAAAGACGTTAATCGTTGCAGTAAATGGCCATTAAAGTGATTCTCCCACACAGCCGCGCAACCTTGCGGCAAATTGCCGCAATGGCTGATCTGGTGTCTTTTTAGCAGTCCAATCAAATGTGAAGGATTTGATTTAAATCCCTCGTGAATTGTACACCGCTCAAATATTCTGTTTCGCTAAGGAATACTCACAGAACAGAAGCTAAAGACGCTCTAGCTTCCGTTTCACTAGGACCTTCATTTGAGTTGTAAATGTTTGGCAGAAGTTTTAACGTTCATTTTGATAGCTTTTTTATGATTGTGAGACACTGAAGCAGAGTTGCTTTTGAAATGTTCAATGTTATTTTATATGCAGCATGAAATGTAAAACTATAGTTAGACCCAATTAAAAGTAAAATAATAATTAGGTGTTTGTTTTATACTTTAAATATGGGACTATATAGAGGTTGTGCTTACTAATCGTTATATGTTAATTGTTGTTGTATGTACTCTATGATACCCCTCTGGCCAAGAAGACCTTCTCACACATACAGTTTATTTTTTCAAAATTGCACGTGATGGGGTCATCCACAGTTCCTTTGACAGCAGCGTCCACCACCTATGGATGCTCAAATCAAACCCCCCACCACCCTCCACTGGGAGTTTTGTGCTCTCTCCTGAGAACCCCTCTCACGCTTCCTTTCTCTGCTACTTGTCAATGACTCTATAGGCATGACTCAGCTTGAAACGGTGTTGATAAATCAGGACTCAAATGATCCATTATGGAGCGTATATACGGGAGAAACAGGACGTTATATTAACCTTTGGATGTGTAGGTTTTTCTCTCTGTTGTTCTCTAAGGATCTTTTATCACTGTAAAACTGGATTCTTGGTTTCCCCCTGAGTCTGCTCCACAGCTCTCCTGTTTTTTTCCACCACACTCTCTGCTGAAATCATATTCAGACTTCTCTGCACTTCCTCTTGTCTTACCGAAGAGCTGAAGAATAGGTTTCGTGTCAAATGTCTCATCATCCTCTTTATCAGCAGATGCTTAATGATCTTGGGTATTGTCATTTTTCTTGTTAATGTTAGTCGCAGTCAAAATGACTAATGCAGTGACTTATCTGTCTCCATAATATTATGACAAGCGAGATTAGAGCCTCCGTTTTCTGACGTCTAACTTGAGGAGCAACTTGTTCATGTCTCAAAATCTAGACTGAACTGTCCAAGATAATAAGGGTAACACATTCAGATCTTTGCTTTAATGTCTGACTGAATGTAGTCTGCATATATCTAGCCCTTCAGCTAACTAACAACTAACTCTAAATGAGTTGGAAAGGAGGGCAGAATATTCCTCCCTGAAATACACTTTGAAAAGAAAGTGTTTACATACAGTTTTGTGAGGTGGTTTGTCTTTTGTGTGTGTGTGTGTGTGTGTGTGTGTGGTTTGGGGGTATATCTTTATATCTTCTTGTGTCTGCTTGTGAACGAGAGCTACCATGGTTTTGTGCTTCTTTGCATGTGAGTCTGCATCATTAGTGTGTTGGTTTTTCATCCACAGAGAGAAAAAGAAAAGCGTTCCCATGAGATTGCTCTTCTTCTCTCCCTCACTCCCTTGTTCCCGAGAGAAGGAGAGAGGGAGAAAACATTTGTCTGGTGCTGTTCACAGCAGTAATACAAGTCAAGCATGTCACCTGCGTGTAGCGCTTTGCTTTATGCATATTCATAACTTCTTTTCCCCCATCTCAGGATATAGAGCACAAACACAGACAGAAAACAGCGTACATACCTCATCTCCTTCTCTCACTTCTACTCCTCCTCTCTTCTCTAAATCCCGCTCACTTCCCTCTAAGATGTTTGTTTGAACTTTTACAGAAAGTAGGAAATATTTACTTTTGCTACTGTAGGAAAGGAAGTAAATGCTGGGCAGTGAGGGAAAAGGGGGGGGATTTTGTCAAGCAAAAGAGTTTTTTTTTATATTGCCAGAATGGTTACAGCTTATTGTTTAAACAATGACCTTAAGTAGTGTTATAGCGAGAGTCAGAGCATCAGAAAGTGCCTATTCTCACTAAAACACATCGTTCACTCACAAGTGCATAAACTGAAGGAAGTTTATTTCTGGTCCCCATCAGTCATATCTTTTTATGCAGCTGGTAATGCTCTGGCATCTTTGCCCTTGGCCTTTTGTCTTTGTAAAGCTCCACACAGTCACTGTGCCTTCTAGCAGCTATAAAACCCAAATTTGTCATTTAAAATGGGTTTTTTTTCCAGCAAAAGCTGCAGTCCAGCGAGCTTGTGGTGCCTCTTATGTGTTTCTCCCAGGCGGTGTAAAGATAAAATGCTGTTTAAAAGCCCAGAAGACATGTCAGCTGAAATAGATCATAGTGCAATGTATCCATGCGCCACACTGGCAATTTCAGGAGGATGAGCAGATGTGTCAAGAGAGCTCGGTAGGTATTGGACACTTTCATAGCCTTCTTCAGAGGTGGGCAAAAATGTATACTGTGTACCAAGAAAGCAGTAAGCGTTACTTCTAAAATTGCCATAGGCTATTTCTATGCCAGTCTTAACTTTGAAAGCATTCATTTAAAAGCAAACTCTTTCAATGTGTTGACATTTAGGCTTTAGACTGTAACGTCCAACCCCTTTTCATAATGAAAGAAACTGATAGAAGACCATTCATTATTAGTATACCAACTGGAATACTGTGTACAACATGGTGTACAGTGGAAGCCTGTTCATGAATCCTGATTTTAAACCTGCAGTAAGCAGAATATTTTTGGCATCATTGGGCAAAAATTCCATAATAACCTCTCAGCATATTGTAATTCAAGTGTTCTGAGAGAAAACTATACTTCTTCACCTCCTCATGGCTCTGTTTTCAGGCTTTAAAAAATCTCCTGTGATGGGAGACTTTGGCCAATCACAGGTCATTTCAGAGAGAGAGCGTTCCTATTGGCTGTTCATTCAACGGAGGCAGCTATACTTTATACTTACTTTACTTTATACTTTATTGTCAGACAGGTCTGAAATTTGTTTTGCATAACAGCAGCTCCGTTTGCAACATCACAGAAAGGACAAAGACAATAAACAAGGATACAAACATTTAAACATTACAATCACAGAAGACAATATTCAGGGCCCTTTAACGCACATTTGATCTGGGATTAGGCTCCATATTTAGTTTAAGGATTGACTGATGCAAAAAAGAGTGCTTCAGTCTAACCTTATTAAATCGTGGAACCCTGTATCCCCGATTCGATGGTAAGGGAGATATATATATAATAGCCTGCCGTTGCTGTCTATACAAACATACTACGCAGTTGTTGATGTGGCTATATTGCTTAGATAAAAATGAATGAAATGAATAGCCTGAATATCGCTGTTTCTGTGTTATAGTCAGAGCTACTGAAGTTTGTCATTGAATGCTGTCCACACAGACACTCAGCACCATGGACAGGGCCTGCCTGGGCTTTTACATGAGTGTGGTTGGTGACTGTAGTCTGTGCAGAGGTTTGGTAGTTTCTTTTAGGCATTTCTTCATCCTTGCTCTGCTTTAAAGTTGTGCTGCATAATGGGTAATTGGCTTTCATAAGTCACTGTAAGGAATACTAGGCTATATGTAGGCTATTTAGAAGGAGTATTAGGAGGGTGTGTAAGTCATGTATTTGATACATGCATCGATATGTTTTGATGTGGACATAACTTATAAATGCTATCTGTCAATGAGTGTTGTAATGCTCCTCTGCTGATAGGTGCATAATAACTGAGTAGATAGGAAGCTCTGTAATACTGTTGTCCTCATAATTATTTTATGTTAAGTACATAGATAAGAGAGCAGTGTAAGTCATACATCTGATGTAAAACTGTTGTCTGAATGTCATCCTGCGATTATGATATGTCATTTGTGTGTGTGTGACTTTAAATCTTTAAATCGGAAATTAAACTTTGTTTGTGAAAAGGTACGTAAAAAAAGCACATGTCCCACTGTGTGCCTCTCACACAGTGGGACTCTAGGAGCTCTCTCACTTTACTTCCTCACATTAACCCACCACACCACTCCCTATTCTACATTCATTCAGTTTATTTAAGCACTTAAATACGATCTACTGTATAACCCCATTTGCCCTTAGTAAGAGTATGCATGCGTACAGTAAAACTACTGGAGAAAAATCCACTGCCCTTAGGATCACATCACAGGCCAATGGAAACCTTCGCAAAGCACACGCACACACAAACACACACACACACACACACACACACACATACACAGCCTGTATAACAAATATGTATTATTTGTGTAAGCGAGAGAGGGAGAAGGGGTATGGTGAGGTCAGGTTTGCAGGGGCGTTTTTCTAGCTGTGTGTCTGATTCGGTTTGGTTTACAACAGATGGGCCTACTGTGACCCACAGGCAAATACATGTAGCCCCCCATCCCTACCCACATACACACAAACATCCACAAATACACACACAAATACAATGACTGCAGATTTTCTGGTCCGAGAATTTAACTATGATGATCACAGAGTCTTAGTGCTCTGGTTAAAAGTAGGTTGTTGGATACATAATATAAATACAGACCCACTGTAGTCAGATACCAGCCAATACAATAATTTGAGGGTGGTAAACTGGCACAGGCAGCCAATACCATCCAGTATGTTGTTAGGTGATAAATGGACTCTCCTAGAAGGACAGTACTTTATTATTGCACTTATTTGTTATTGATGCGAGTGTGTTTTGGACATTTTGAAGACAGTGGTCAAGTTTGACTAATGTTTTTATATCTGGTTGTAAGAAAATATCTCCCTGTTTATATTGATACAGCACACAGGCTGAGTTGGACTGAGACTCAGAGATGTAGCGCCCTAAAGCATATTTTATTTGCCTTAGTGAAAACGTGGCGTGAGGCATTAGAGGCCAATTTAACACCATTAAACTAAAGGCCCCGGTCTTTACTCCAGAGACGTGGAAGAAAATCGGAGTGGGTGTAGTGTTTAAGCAATTTATGTGGCGTGCAGACACACACCGATAGTCCATAGACCCACGGGGGAAAACGTAGTTCACACAGTTATTGTGACCATTAACACTAAGGGTCAACACAGGTCAACAGGAAGAGTAGGAAGAGAAAGATAGAAGTGGAGAACAAAATGAAGAGGAGGTGAGCCGAGCATGTGAGAAAGAAAGAAAAGGGGGAGTAAGTCATATGGATGGAGTAACTGGGGAAATGGGACCGGGAGAGATGACAGGGTCATCATAAGGAGAGGGAGAAGGAAGAAAAAAAGGATGAAAAAGGAGGGGAGAAGAAGAGAGAGGATAGGAGGTGATTTGATATTTGAGTGGAGTTACCACCTGACGGTAGAGCTCAAAGTAAGCGCGCTGCACATATTGACCGTCATCTTTTCTTGTCAAATGTCCGGTGTAATCGGTGTTGTTACAAGTTTATAAACCGGTGGGAAAGTTTCCTCAATGTCACATCCCTATCCCCAGTCTGCACATTTAAAATCATTACATCACAACAGATCTTCTGGCCGATTGTCTCATTAGTGTGTGTTGCTTATATAGAGGCATTGAAACTAATAATCAAGTCCTCATAGTTGCCTTAAAGCTTTTAAAGGGATTAGTCATTTCAGTTCTTGGCCCAAATGGTTTAACAACCCATAATCTAGTTTGTTTTCTACAACTAAACTTTACTGTACAGTTTTTATCCACAATGTGAACATTCAAGGGACAAATAAGCTCTTGTTTTGAGGTTTTGCTCGAGCACTTTCAGTCATACACTCACTGCTCTCTTTTCTTGCTGTCTTTCTCTCTGAGTGCTTGTCGTCTCTTTTCTTTCATCTGCACTGCCCCGTCTGCCCTCAGCAACAAACCTCTGCTTATTAGAGAAACACAGAGAAACAGAGACCGGTGGAGAGCGAAGGAGAAAAGATAGAAAGAGGGAGAATGGCAAGAAATAGAAAGCAAATTTTGCTGGTCAGGATTTCTGTGTGTGTGTGTGTGTGGGAGAGAGAGAGAGAGAGAGAGAGAGACAGTGAAAGGAAGAAAGAGAAATTTTTGCTTATCGGACAGGAAGTGGATCTCTTACAATAGCATTCTGACGTTTCCCCTTCTCTAATGTGGAAAACTGTTAAGATTCCTATTCCAGATACCATGCACACACACACACACACACACACACACACACACACACACACAAACACACACACACACGCACGTCACAGCGGTGCAGATAAGATGCAGCTGCTGTGTTGTAGACAGAATCACTGAGTCAGCCATATGTATTCACAGACTTAAGACAATCGCTAATTCACACTAACACAAAAGCGCACACAGACACACAAACATACACATTTCTACACGGGGCTTACATACCTCACATACAGTTTCATATTTGCTATTCAGCTGATGCTCCAAATACACACGCAAAACCCAGAGAGGGGGAATAAACAGATAGAAAGAGAGAAATACATTTGGTTTGTAGAGGATGGTAAAAATGAGGAGACGGAGAAAGTAAGAGGAAAGTCCAAACAGGCAAGAGGGAGCTAAAGAAAGACGATAGATTGAGATAGGCACTGAAGGAAAGGAGAAATTAAAAACAAACACAAGCAAAAATGTTGGATTAATAGGACTTTCTGTAAGCTGTCCATAGAGAAAGTAATACATTTCTCTACTTCATTTCCAGCTCAAATGATTGAACAGTGATTAAACCTGTATCTATTTCAGCTGAACTTCAGCATGTAAGATCTGTAGTCGAAAAATCCTCTGATATGCAGGAAGTGGTGCATAATCTGGTGTGTAATAAATAGGAGAAACCAGAAGCATGCATGGCCAACATGTCAAAGTGTGTGTTGTGACTTTTGAATTCTTCAAGATCATTTTAAATTGAGGAATATTCAATATTTTTTGCACGTTCAAATGGCCAAGAGCACGTGAGATGTCTGCATTCTGAGGAGATGTTGTCTAAGGCCCTTCAAACCCATAATTTAATTAGAAATCAGTAAAATGACTTTGACTGCTGAGTGATTTTATAGATCTGTCTTTTTCTTTTTCTTAAACTTCAGGCTTCAAAATCCCCGCCTCAGCAAATCACGAGCAGTCAACTAAGCCACGGAAGTCTAATAAATTATACAGTAAATTGACAAAAAGACAGAATTCAAGAATTTGCTTCACTGAGGCTTCTGTACAATGGGAATAATAATAAGGAATATAAAATGAGGATTGACAGGGAGCGAGACATCCAGATGGTGTAACAGGAAGATAGAGCTGTGATGCAAGAGTAAAGTTATGTCAGAGAACAGGAGGGAAGGTGAGACAGAAAGGCTGACATCCTGACAGTAAGACAGACACATAGACAGAGGGAGGCTCAGTCCTTGTGTGTCTCCCAAGATCCAATCCCTAGGGTCAGATGAAATTTAATAATTCTAACTATGTTTTTCCAAAATTCTTCCAGATAAGAGCAATTCCAAAGCATATGAAGTAAATCTCCATCGCAGGTTTCCCTGGTATATTTTGTGCGGTCTGTGGAGTGTAATAGATTCTATTAAAGATGTTAAATTGTATTTGTCTATGTTTAGTTGAGATTTGTACAGACCAATCATCGTAATTGCATTCAAGATTTGATTCCCTTTTTTATATACATGTATTTTGTATATATAGTTCCCTTTGTTAACACCTTATTTTGAAAACCGGACGTAGTCACATGTGTTTACTTCCGCTAACTTCGCCAATCCTGTCTCTAGCTCTCCTGTCAACTCCGTCTTCTGTATACATCCATGGTCAGCTCCATCGGGGCTGTTTGAATGTATTTATCATATATGTGAGTATATGGGTGCTCTACAGTTGTAGCATCGGCCGGTTTGACATGACAGAGTTAGCGTGCAGCTTTAGCCATGATGTCTAGCTCTGCTTTTCCTGGCAATGTGTGAAACTCAAAGTGTCTCCACACTTAACTGTATGTGTAGTGTTTACCACTGTGGATTTAAAATGTGAGGGTGCAGGTCGTATCCACGCCGACCCTTCAACGTTTTCTGCTTTTCGTTTCGGCTCAAAAACCCATTTTTTTTAATTTTCCATCTGCAATCAGATGAAGAATGATGGGATTATCCCATAGAGGGAATCCTTTGAAAACCTTTAACTATTTTTTTTTACTATTACAACTCTTCGTACTCCTTTAACTGCGCCTTCTTGCAAGGCAGCAATGCGGTTTAGCTCACAGCTGTTCATCAAGCAATACAGGTCAGCACCAGCTTTACATCAGCCAGGTATCCTACTGCTGTTTCTAGTTCTCCTTGGCTTTCCAAGAATGAATTTTACTTTAATTACAATTTTTTTTGTTGTTGTTGCTGATTAATTTTATAAATATAACTTTGAAATGATATATTATTTTAGAGATGAATAGAGTAGGGCTAAACATTGAATCAGAGGTCTGAATCAATGAGAGGGATTTACCTAGAATAGCCCGGAAAAGCTTGAATTGAGTGGTGTTCCCCTTTACCCGTGATGAAAGAGAGATCAGATTTTTATATGTACCACAGTGGGGTTGACTATTGTCTGACTGATGAACAAACAGGCGGGCCATCCCCTAATCCCAGTTGGAGTTTACACACACACACACACACACACACACACACACACACACACACACACACACACACACACACACACACACACACACACACACACAAACACACACACACAGTCAAATCCCACTGTGTGTGTGAACAAACAGAGGATGAAAGGCAAGACAGCGAGGGGAAGAGCACATATAAAGAGCTGCTGTTTTATTAATGAACCTGGAAACAGGCTTGGGATTCTCAGGATCTGTTTGTGTGTGTACGTGTGTGTGAGTGTATGTGTGTGTGTGTGTGCGAGAGAGAGAGAGAGAGAGAGAGAGAGAGAGAGAGAGAGAGAGTGTGGTGTGTGTGTGTGTGTGGTTTGGCTATGCATCCGTACAACGGCAGAAACCAGGGTGGGTGCATGGACTGTATTGACACACTCACACACACACACACACACACACACACACACACACACACACACACACACACAGTCTCTAATAAATTCACCCTAATTCATTCTCTCTTTTCTCTGGGGAAAAGCCAGCAGTTTGCCTGATCCAAGGAAGCTTCACGTTACCTTCACTAAATAATTGATGCTCTCTCTCTCTCTCTCTTTCTCTCTCTCTCTCTCTCTTTCTCTCTCTGAGTTGCACTCACTTGCTCTCTCTTTCTGCTCTCTGTGTATCTGTCTGTTTCTCTTTTTCCTTCCGTCTGGTTCATTTTTTCTATCTCTCTTTTTTGTCCATCTCTATTTCTGTGTTTCTTCTGTCTGTCTTTCCTCTTCTCTCGTGTCTCATATTGTCTCTACATTTTATAGAACTACACACACACACACACAGCTATGATAATATTGGCCAAATTTTAAAGAAGCGGTTTGGGAGAGATGAAAGCGTTATAATATATTTACTTCTTTATAGTTATAGTTTTTCAAAAGCCGAGTACCTTGTGTATACAGTATGTTTGTGCATGGCCCATGTGTTTCTGTTTGTTTGTGAGAAAGAGAGAGAGGAGGACTGAAAGGTTTTTTAGGGTGAGAGATCATCTCGGGTCCAGATGTCCCCCTCAAGAATTGAAACCACTGAAAAGTGTCTGCATGTAGATGCAGAGTATGCGTGAAAATGATTTTGTGTATATGCATGTGTGCCTCTATGTGTGTCTGTATTTCCGTCTGTGTGTGTGTGTGTGTGTGTGTGTGTGTGTGTGTGCAGGGACCTTCTTCCCCCACTACCACAGGGATGTGACCCCACTAACCAGGGGTTAAGTGCTCCTTCTCTCTTGCTCTAACATTCATCTTGTCCTCTCTCTCTCTCTCTCATTCTGACATGCTATTCCCATTTCTATATTTCTTACCATTGAATTTCTCTCTGACTCATTTTCTGTGTCTCTGCTGAGGGTTGTCCACTGGAATCCAGATGCTTACTACTCACTGTATCCCTGTGAATATGGAAGATATAATCATTTTATTTTCAGATGTATAGTATCATGGCTGTCTATTAGTGTCTTAAACAGCTTTATTTTCTGAGGAAGTATTGATTGAGCAGTATTCCTTTAGGATATGAACACACATACTTTTTATCAAAGCCTCAAGCTCCTTCCCGTTGCATTACATGGGTCCCTAGATGCTAAACCGTTGTTTATACTTGCGCAAGACACCGTGACGCGAGCCTCTATAGATGGCGCGTGCACTACAAGCATTTAAATTTTTTTCTTTTTGATCTTTATCTTATTTTTAGCCCCTGGGTCCTAGTAATGATAACATGAATACATAGGATGCTTAAAGGACAAGAAGTCTGAAATGTTCTTCCAATTAATGCATTTTTGTGTCTTTAAAAGGTGCTGAATTCGATATTCAGAGCATATCTATCTTTGATTGAGGGATTTCCTCCACACAGCTCTCAACATGGCAACGGCTTAGCAGGCGGCTAGCAGCAAACGGTGCTAACAGCATGAACAGTTTTAACCAGGGGGGGAACTGGAGCATCGGCATTGCGCAACTGCAAAGACGCTGTGGGTTGGGACAGCGTTATCAGCTGAAACCGCCATAAGAGCGCAGTGCAGAGCGGCAGTGATTAGCTAACCAGTGGAGCACAGACATAGCGACTTACATGCACTAATATTCTCGCACAGCCGGACCAGCTATGTAAAAAAAAGCACAGAGAAACTCCGATTACAACACACAGAGAGGGAGAGTGACTTCATTCTCTGCTCAGGTAGACATTACTCCTCTATATTTTTACATGGTAAATAGTTGTTTGCTGCTATATTAATGCTCTGAATTTCGACTTTAGCACCTTTAAAATACAGCATGCAAAGAATATAACAAAACTGGAATAGTATACGTAAAGAAATAAATATGGTTAATCAAATAGAAATATTAAGAGAACATGACATTGTTCTTATACTTATTATTTTCTCTGTATTGTCAGACAGAAACAAATGCTGCTCAACAAATCAACTGGATTTTACTGTATACAATATTTTGTAGAGTCAAATATGTGCTGTAGCAAGCACTAAAGTGAAATCCAAAGCAGCACTCTGTACTGTACCACCGCTTCTGTGTGTGTGTGTGTGTGTGTGTGTGTGTGTGTGTGTGTGTGTGTGTGTGTGTGTCTGAGCATGTTTTTGTGCTGGTTGGTTCTTCGTTGAGAGACTGTGGGAGTCAAGAGTCCCTAATCCTTGCCATCAGAGACTTCTCAACACACATACATGCACAAACACACACACACATTCACACACATTCTTATCAGCTTGCCCAGTGAACCATTATGATGTGGTGTGTGTGTGTGCGTGTGTGTGTGTTTTTGTGTATGTGTGCTGATGAGGGGATACCAGTCCTCCCATGACAGAGGTAATCCTGTTCAGTGGCAGGTCTGGATATCCCAACTGGTGTGTGTATGTGTTTGTGTGTGTCTCTGTGTGTATCCCATAGCAGCAGGTCATGGAGCCCAAATCTACTGTCTGCTGTTCTGCCTGCCACTCGGTCTGTTCGTCTGTCTGTTTGCCAGTTTGTCTGCTCTACTGTCTGTGTCCCATTGTGTCCACTTCTCTCCATCTGTACCATTGAGTCAACTTGAAACATAAACTTCATTCTTAAAGCTGGAATAAGCAATATTTTTACTATCACAGTGAATCGAATGACTTCTACTTATTTGAACGGGCTGGTTATTGTGTTGATTCTACTGAGAAACAACATAGGAGGTCATCAATTTAGGGTGCTTTTACATCAGGGTTCCCGGCCCGGATCTGAGTACACTTGACCCCAAAGTCCAGTTTGTTTGATTAGTGTGAACGCTCCGTACCGTACTCGGGAACGGTTTGTCGATCCGTACTCGAGTCCAATTGAAAAGGTGGTCTAGAGTACGGTTCATGTGCACTCGGGTACGGTTCGCATCAGGTGTGAAAGCCAACTGTACCGAAACACGGAAGTGGACTGCTGTTTAATGCGAGTAACGTTAGCAGTCAGCGAGTAGTTTCAAAAGGGCAGGCTTTTTTCAACGCTGCCGGTCTCCTCCGAAATATGTATATGCGAGCAGCATGTGCCGATCTCAGCCTCTGAACTGCACGGCCATGAGTGATAAAGCAGGAGGGCAGGCGAGAGGGTCCTTAAAATAGAAACAATAGTAGGCATTGGGGTCGGGCAATGTTTGTTATTTTATTTAGCTAATTTAGTGATTGTACGGATCAATCGTACCTAATATGAAAACAACCTTAGAAACCATAAGGGGTTAACATTGTAGATTATGATGTGTCAAATCCCCAAACAACAATGAGCATTAGCTTCTTTTAACCATAAATGGGATCTCTTCCCAACCTCAACCAGCTGATATCAGTTCCCTAGATTGAACCATACTTTAACTATAGAGGCTGCAGATCAGAAAATGAACATATTAGTATCATGTATCATCATGTATTATGGAAAGCACAGCCTATTTTGGTGTGTACATATGCACAACACCCAGATACAAGATGAACAAAATTGGGTTTCTTCAGACTCTACAGTCAGATGTTTGTGTGATATCCAGATTTTCAATGTTACGCTGAGATTTTGGAGGTTGGAATTAATGTGTTTCCATGTTTTCAGATGTGTAAGTGTGTGTGAGTGTGTGTGTTTTTGGAAGCATTTGGTAAATTTGTGACCTTCTGTGTGTGTGTACAATATGGGTTTCATGTTAGATAAGCAAGCGTGCTTACTTGCATGTTGACATGGTTTGAGATGGTGCCGTGTACGAGTGTGAATGTTTAGTCGTGCTTTCTTTTGTGTTTTGGGAGCGTTGCAGTGTCTGTTTTCAGGACAGCAGCGGGGGGCTAATGGAACGGCTTTGTTGGTTTAAAGGAATTACCAGCCTCCTTCGCCAAAATCAACTCATAATCTGCTTTACTGGCACCACTAGGCTCACTGCCACACCACTGACAGTACCTACCAGCACAACACACACACACACACCAGTGGTGATCAGCCAAACACAACTACAAGATGCTAACTCTCCTGTGAAAACTGACTGAATGGGAAGAAAGAGGGAGAGAAATGCCAGTAAGACAATAAGAAAGGGAGAGAGGTATGAGGTGAAGCGACAGAGAGAGAGAGAGAGAGAGGAGGGCGACAATGGAAGAGTGGGGGTGAGACTCAGGGAGAGATGAGATGCTGCAGGGTTATCAGTGATTAACAGTTCCACCCTATAGAACAACGGGTTGGACTTCAAAGACAGAGCTGCTTTTTGTTTCCAGGCCTTGAGTGTAACCCTGTTAGGAATGTAGTGTTCAAACACACACACACACAAATGCCCCAAGTTTAACAGCGGGAGACAGAGGGAAGCAGGCAAGGGAAGATGGGAGCGATTGAAACAAGGAGGAGGGTGAGGGTGAGAGTCAAGAGAGACTGACAGAGGGCAAGTTATAGAGGGAAGTGGAGAGGAAGATGAAAGAGAGCAACACCTTCAAAATGAACTCATTTTATTAATTGTATCAGTTTTTGTATTAGTATTCTAATGAAAAATGCCATCTGTACGTCAACCTACTGCATTTTATAGTTTAGCTTGTCATTCATTGAGCAAAGGTTTTCTTCTTTGAAGAATGACCCAGCAAACAATTTGGCTTTATGTAACGATAAACACAATGCTGCTGTGTTTCAAACTACTCTTGCGCTGCAGGTACAACTTTGCGTATATAGTCGGATTAACAGAGACTGGAAGTGATTCATTCCAATCGAGGGTGAATTAAGGACAGTAATGGACTAGTGCCCCTTGCAGCTGTTGGATCTGCTGGACATCAGATGATAGATATATTTAATTTTTCCAACCCTGCGTTGAAATCAGTACAACTGGAATGAAAAAAAGTGAATGATTGAAAAAAAAGGCTTTTTTTTAAAAAGAAAATGTAACTTCTTTTCCACTGTGAAAAGTTTACTCATGGTTTATGGCTCCTGATCACATAAATACTTGACATTCACCATTTCACAAATCATCAAACCAAGCTGCTCAAACCAAGCTTTGCATTTTGGTCGCAATAACTCTTCTAGGCTTTCCTCTATGTTGTTTTGGCGGTTCCGTCCAATTCCGTCAAGCTCAGTAAGAACTCGCCAAAATAGCGGAGAATGGTGTGTGTGTGTTAACACGAGTAGCATGTATTGTCAAGAGAGGAATTTTGCTGGGATGGCTGGATGGCTGGATGGATGGATGGATGGATGGATGGATGGACAGGCAAAAACCTGATATTGATGTTTTCTGATGTATCAGATGGATTAGTTTCTTGCAGGAAAATTCTTAAACGTCAGCTTATTGAGATCTATGAAATTTGACCACAGTACATGTTTTTACACAGTCTTGCCTTAACACATAGACATGATACATATTCCCATTGCTCACATACGTGATCTTTGGAAGAAGGCCTTTTTGCACTGTCTTGATAGGTCAATGTTGATAACAGCAAGACACATTTGAGTCATAGTTCTGACACATTTTAAACTTTTTGTGACATAATATGCTCAAAAAATCAAAGATAGGGAGAACCTTTTATTCAATGCCACCACTCTGAATGAAACCAAAAGAATGAAATTGTTAGATTCCAGTCTCCACCAGCTGCAACAAGTGAATGGCTTTAGCTTATTGTTAAAATGCCTGCACATATAAACATAACCATAAAAGTAAACACATACTCTCAGCACAACCTCTCACACACACATCTCTCCATACACACATACACACACACACACACACAGCAGCAGTAAAATGCTCCATCAAAGTACAAAAGTGGAGCGAGAGACGGAGATAGAGAGAGAGAAAGGGAGCAGTCTGAGATCTGAGAGGAGAGGAGACGAGAACAATGGCTTTAAGTCTTGACAAACACTTAGCCGAGGCCTTTAGACTAACACTTTGGAGCAGACATGTCTGCCTGCATACCAATGGCAAACACTGTCACTCCCCATCTAACTCAGAGGCTTTTGATGTTCTATTCACAGAGATAGAGAGAAGGGAGGTGAAGGAGGGGATGGAGGTAGAGTGAGTGCAGTGAAGGGGATAAGGGAGAACATAAAGAAATGAAAAAAAGAGAGAAGGAAAGAATGAAGTTGGCAGAATGAGAGAAAGGACTAAGTTAATTTCTTCAGCAAACTGTAGCATTGCTGTTTGACCGTTCCTCATTTTCTCTCCTTTCCCCTTTTGCTTCTCTCCCTCTCTGTCTCTGTCTGTGTATCTCTCTCTTTCTTTCTCTCTCTCTGTTTCCAACAATATGTAGATCACAGCAGTAAGAATAAGTGACACGGAGAAAGAAGAAGAGGAAGAGGAAGAGGACACAGGATGGATCCCTGTCCATAACATCATGGTACATAATTTACAATCTTGACGTTGCCTGTGTCTGTCTCTCTCCCTCTCTCTCTCTCTTGAAATACTGACACTACAGCAGACATAGGAGGTTGATGGTCTATATGTAAGCTTAGGAGTGTTAGAGGGTTTTCAAGTGACAGGTGTGCAAATGTGTATGTGTGTGTATGTCAGAGCCTTCATTGGTGCTGATGCAATGCGTGTTCAACCATCGGCTGAAACAATTCTGTACATTTTGATAGTCTATTGTTTTTTTTTCCAGTTTTACTGCATCATTTTTCAGCCCTGTTTGGATGAAAACAGCTTTGATGAATTTACCATTTATCAGACCACAAACCAGACAAGAATTAGCTCAACACACCGAGTCTCTCTCGGCTGATACCACTCCGTCCTCCGCACAGCTTCATACCAAAAGTTTACAGATTGCCTCATTAACATTATGTGAGAAATCTGACACCTGCTACTCTGTGCTGAGACTCCGTACGGAGCAAATACTTTCAGATTAAGAGTGTAGCGTTCATTGTCCGACTATGTATTGATAACACGCTTAGTAATTAAAGTTATTTTTATTTGATGAATAAGGGCGCTGATATGCGAAAATTAACTAAATGGCTTTTATTTCTATAATAAATGCAAAATGACGGTGTGTAATCTGTGTATGCCCGGACACTGTGTAACACCGGTAACACCAGCTACCACAGCAAGCCTACTGTATCGTAATTTTAGAGGATGTAGTTTGTGGTGCTGTTTTTGTATTGCATTATACAGAAAGGTGTTTCTGTTAATCAGCCTTCCTGTCATTAATATAAATGGGTTGGACAACAGCACTACAAACCACATCGAGGTGTACCTAATAAACTGGCAGCTGAGTGTATTTTAATTGGGGTTTGTTTTCACGTAACAGCTGTGACATACAAACTATCATATGTGCAAACATGAACACATACATATATGTCATTACCAACCACATCTCTTATCTGCCAAAGAGCATAAGCACTGGCAGGCACAAACAGACGCACACACCCCTACACGCGTACGCTCACATGCACGCACACACAACCTCCTCTAAGTTGATAAGTGTGTTAGGAGGCAGGGAGAAATTATTAATTATCAGGCTAATGGGCACCAGGCTGAGTTCTGCTTCATTAAGCTCTAACTGTTTGTGTGTGTGAATGTTTGTGTGTTTGTGTTTGTGTATCAGAGGGCGGGGAGACCTCTGAGTAATACACAAAGATAGGTGCACATAAATTCGCATACACCCATACACAGGGGGATTCGTTTGCCAGCCCAACGACTGCACATCACATTAACTCATGCAAACATACTCATACATAAAAAGACTTGAATTTATATAAACATAAAAACAGATCTATATGTGATATTTAATATAATATATAAAACTTTAAAACTGTTTTTATATGTAACACACATCTTGAGGAGCTTCAACATAACATGTAAGCTGTTCCATTGACTTCCATACAGAACTGTTTGAACACTGACTGGTTTTCATAGTACTTGCATTGCATACATCTGCTAATGCTGAACATTACATAGACAAATGAGCGTTTTGAATATTGAGAGAAGGAACCTCAAGTTCGATCTTCATATTTTGAGAAGGCTTCGCTCAGTCCCCCTCAGTATTAACACCCCCCTACTGAACATGCAGTACATCAGTGAAGTGTACCACTTCATGTGTCTATGTACAGTATTGGTATGTGTGTTTTGTGCAGTTTTAATAGTACTGTGTTGTGTTTGTGCCCTGTGTTGAATGGTGATGCAGTTTGCTTCCACTCTATCCCTTGCAGGGTTGTACTGGCTACAGTATGATAAGTAAAACCAGCGTTGACGTTAATCTGTCTCACTCCCACTAGGAAAGACAGATAAGGGGGAGAGAGAGAGGCAGAGGGAGGGTGAGACAGTGGAGGGAGCCAAAGAGAAAAAGTTACTTTGTTGTATTTATTTGGATTTAGACGGAGCCCTAACATAATTTTAATTTAGGATAAGAAAAACTAAAATATTTCAAGAATATTCTTTGGCATTTTGGCTTTGGTGGACAGTTGTCAGTTCAGTAAAAGAGAAGAGAAAGGGAAAGAGAGAGAGAGGAGGGGGGTTGACATGCAACGAAGGTCCCTGGTCGGATTCAAATCAGGGAAATTGCAATTACATGGTATACTTCTTAGAGCTTTGGGCCACCAAAGTGTCTGGTTTGTAAACATTCGAAAGCATTCCACGCAGCATGGAAGTGAGCATAGCTTTGAACGTTAGGAACGCAAAAATTGAATCACCCTAAGACAGTGACCCATTTAAACCTGGTATTAAAATGTGTTTTGGTTGATCATTTTGCAATTAGATAGTGCTTGACCACATGAAAGTACAGGTGTAAATACACCCCAAAAAAATTGAGGATGGATTGTGATGGTCAGGGACGCATTGTGATCATATTGAACAGAAGTGTAAATGCAATTGCATTTTCCATCCACATACAACAACTATGTTGGTGGAAATACGTAATGCTAAGGCTGTCCCAAGCCCCATTTTTGGGGCTTTTTTTGCTGCAGGCTCAACCTGCAGCACGCTCCTCTGGTCACTGGACTGCCGTGACCAAAGAGATCACCGGCACCGCTCTGTGACCGCTCTGTGACCGGTCTGTGCTCAGCGTCTCCTCTCCACATCCCACTGTCTGCGCGAGTATAGGCTTACCTCAAAAACACGTTTGTGGGCTCTGTCCCCCTAAACCACGGCATTTTGAGGATGATGTGTCTGCGCATCACGCACAGGCTTGCAGCCGGACACTGCCGGAGAGGCAGTAGCAACTTCTGGAGATCATTTCAGCCCTTTCAGACAGAGCGATCGGATCTCAATCGAATAGGATTTGAGTCAATAATATATGTTCCTTGTCTATTGGTCAAAATGCTTATTTTGCTTGTGGTCATTGAATTGAAGAGAATGCTGTTATTTACTGCCTATAGTCTGTCAGATTGTGTTAGATGCTACTACTTAGTTCAAACATTTCCCTCTCCTGCTGTCATAGTTTTGCTGAAATATATCTTGAACTTTATCAGGTTGTTAAGTTGAATTTAAAGGCCTGAGTCAAACTCTGTATCAACAGTGTGTGTGAGAGGTAGCATATGGCTATTTGTGATTTTTTTGTGCATGTGGACAAGTGTGTTTCCCTATAAATAGCACTGATGGTAACAGAAGCAGGGGCCCAGGCTCAGTGGTTTTTCCCATTGATTAGCTGGCTGGCTAATGCACAATCATCCCACCACTCGCACACACACACACACACAAACTACTGCACTGCACTAATGAGAGTTGGTTAAGACCCCCCAGGAACAACCAACCGCCACTTTACCCCTGAGACAGAGAAGAGGTGTGAGAGAATGAAAAAGAGGTAAAAATAAGAGGTAGAATAAATCAGATATAGAGAGCATGAAGAGAAAAATAAGGAGATAGAAAGCTGGAAGTGACAGAGCACGATGATATAAGTAAACAGAGTGATGGAATAAATGCAGTTCTACCTTCATTTCTGTGTGAATGTGTGTGTGTGTGTGTGTGTGTGTGTGTGTGTGTGTGTGTGTGGATGTGGTTAAGATGCCCCTGAGGGGTGTCCTCTTGCTGTCGATGTGTGTATCCCTGTGTCTGGATGTATGTGTGTGCTAGAATTACCCACAATGCTTTAGCGATTGACTGGCTGGCTAATGGCGGTCTCTGTTTTCCTCTGATGGTCATTGACTAGGCCTTCTCATCAATACCTGTTTTTACAGCTATTCTAGATCTGTGTGTGTGTGTGTGCGTGTGTGTGTGTATGTGTGTGTGTGTGTGTGTGTGTGTGTGTGTGTGTGTGTGTGTGTCTGTCTGTGTGTGTGTGTGCATGCGTGTGTTTTATTTATGAAAGAAATTATCTCTACTTACAAGAATCGCTTTCGTCATTTCTTCACGTGTTCTTTGCCTAACCCTTTACCAATCATATCTATTTTTAAGATGTCTTATGTAAGCAAAGTGTTAAGCTGAAAACTCACTAGCGTCGTGGTGCGCCATATGATGCTCGATGAGTGCCGCCGCTAGCACCAATAGGAAGCGTCGCGCTGCAGCTTCAATAGTATTTTCACACTTAGTTATGACTACTTTTACTAAAGTAAAATATTTCTTCCACTTCTGCATTAGCTTTAAATCATGTGTGGACACCCACTACATAAACTCACCTAAAGAGCAAATCTCCAGAACTTTGGCTCGCGGGGAAGTATCTTTTTTTGCCATTGTGGGTCGTATAGCTCGGGATATTTCTTGACCTCAACAGCAGTTTCTCCTCATCCATTCATTGACACACACGATAGACAGCGACAGCAAGATGCGAATGAAGAGATCGGAAGTCGAGCTGCTACGGTAGCCGGGATGTAGCAAGCAGGGAGCGAGTGGGAAAAATCAGGGGCTGGGAATATGACAGTGGTGTGAAGTGTGCCTAGCTACTACAGGTGTTGGGGGTGTACATAGAAAATAGTAGCAGCGACCGTGTTCAGCGGCAGTGTGTTTTGGCCTTTATGTTTCGTTTGGACAGCAATGTGATTTTACTGTGATATTTACTTTGATACACTGTTTTGAGAGGCATTGTTGCTGTTCAATTATTACATAATTGCAGATACTAGGTATAATAAAGCGGTTTCTTTGTTAGCAGATGTGGTAAACGCTGCTGATTTATTACTGAAAAACGAACATGCAATGTGTTCGACAATCACATCTAATCTCATTATTAGTGTAGTGACTAGATGACGCTTTAAACCATCACCTTGGAAATTAGAAATGTGGCCTTTGCTGAGTGATGTGCCACAGCTTGTCTTGTTCTGAAGTTTGATACGCTTAATATTACAGATTATTTTATACAAATGTCATTGTAAGCAATAATTTAAACCCAATCCTAAATAATGTTTTTTAGACCAATTAGATTCAGTTAGAAGGAATTGTTGGAAAAGAGGCTGAGCTTAACAAACACTGTCAACTTCAAGCACAGCTTCATACAACTCTTTTCTCTTCCAGCCTCTAACCTCTCATCTCCTCCTCTCATGCTTTCTCTTTCTGCATTCCTCTACACTTCTTTTCAGTTTATTCCTCTCTCCTCATCATCATGGCACTGTTTTCTCCTCTCCTCTCCTCTCCTCTCCTCTCCTCTCCTCTCCTCTCCTCTCCTCTCCTCTCCTCTCCTCTCCTCTCCTCTCCTCTCCTCTCCTCTCTCAGTTCCCCTACCTGTTTTTTTGTCTCTCCTTTCTCTTCTGTTCTTCCTCTCCTCCTACCTTTCTCCCCTCAGTTTGGAAAGGATTTGGTCTCACAGACACTCAGCAAGACTATCACCACTCCACCCAGGAGACCACTCATCTCTCCCTTCAACTCTTCCCCCTCACCACGTATCCCCTCCCTCCCTCTATCCATCCATCTACCCATCTATCCATCCATCGATTGCCACTATTCCTGGACTCCTGTTATCCCACTCCTGGTCCAGCTCGGGTTTCCCTTCCCTTCCCACCACTCAGCTGTGTGTGTGTGTGTGTGTGTGTGTGTGTGTGTGTGTGTGTGTGTGCTAACCTCTGTATTTCTCCCTGTCTTTCTGACTGTCACATTTGATTAATTATCCAATCTGCTCCAGCATTATAATTACATGAAATAAACATTCATTTTCTTTCACCATTAATGTGAGAACAAGACGATAATTTGCTCAAATCAATACGTGATCACTTTTTATCTACTCAAAATACACAATTGCAGCACTTGAAACACACACACAGACACACACACACACACACACAGATGTACTTTCCACCAAATGTGACTCAATTCCATGCTCATTAGTAGCAACAGTGTTCTTGCTGCCTAGTCACCTCTAAATGGTCTAAGTGGCCCAAGTATTGATAATCTATAAGAGATGGTCAATTCTATGAGAAAAGCAGACTTAATCAATGGACTGATTACTCCGGTAAGAGGTGAGCTCTTTCCTCATTCATTCATCCATTCATTCACCATTCACCATTAATCATTCATATAGAATTTTTTTTAATTGATACTGTTTTTTTTGTCATTTTTATGCTTTTATTAGAGACATATTGGAGAGATGATGTGATTTGAAGGGAGAGAGGGGATGGGGAACACAACATGCAAAAAGGGTCCTCAGACTCGAACCAGGGACGTTGGGGTCAGCAGTTAGCACCTCCTGTACCCCCGCACAGAACATTTTTATAACTTAAAAGATTTTAAATCCACAGAAAAAGTACAGCAGTTATAACGGCCCGGGACACACAGGATGCGTGGGCAGCGTGTGTGCGTCGCGGAACCTCTTGCTTTTTATTTCGGCATCTCTTCTAGAGATTCAAGGTCTCGCCTATTTTTTCCACAGCAAAGATAGACGGTGAAATGATCTTTTGACCGTATGTTGACATCATACCAGCAACATTACTACAATTTCAATGTCTATATCTGTAGAATATGTCACAGACAGGACAAAAAGTTATATTTAACTCAACACGTTTCAAAATAAAGGCCATCTAGCATTTTTTCTGTAGAGAGAATTCCTTCATTTCAAATTAAAATCAAATCAAAGGCTTTTATTCTGAAATATTTGCAGGACAGTGTTGGGGAGAATGCAGTGACTTGCAGGGCTACATAAATGTATAGAGTACCGGTTTTTAATTGAGGATTATAACTATTATTTGCAAAGAAGCACACGCTTCTTAACCTTTTTCTGTCTAAAATAAATATAAATGACATTTATAATGAAATGAAATGGCCATTATGAAAGGCAAACTCTATGTAGAAAGAAAGGGCTGGCAGTAGCAGCGCAGCGGCACCGACGCTGTCGGTGTGGACACCACACACGTGAGAGACTCAGTAGTTCAGCGAGGCAGCCGTCACACGCTGCTCGTGCAGGCAGTGTGTCCGGCCCTTGAAGCAACAGCAAAGATTGATATTACCAATCATTTGTGTTGTTGTTATTGAAATCATAAAATGATAATTCTGATGATTATAAGCAGACTGACACACATATACACTCGTATAGAGGCGTATGGTATGTAGTCAATTTGCAAAAACAGAGACACATCTATCCGTCTCTCTCCTTTTCTTCATATTGGGGATATAAATGAGGAGTTGCCTCTAATTTTCAGGTATCATGTGAATAAATTCTGAAAAGAGATGCATAAATCAGAACACACACTACACGATGACAATCTGTTTAACTGGTCCAAGATCTGCTCTCCTCTCCTCTCCTCTCCTCCCCTCTCCTCTCCTCCTCCTCTCAGTGGGCTCTCCTTCCTCTCTAGGGGTGAACAGAAAGCTGTCTGGCAGAGGAGAGGTGGATTGTGCCTCTGTGTGTGTGGACACTAACTGTCATTGCAGGGTTTGATGTCGCTGGGTCTAATTGTCTTTCATGTGAACACAAGAGAGAGGTGTTTGGCAAGCACAGGGTAAAGAGAGAGAGAGAGAGCGAGAGAGGACACAGAGGAAGAGGAGGGCTGAGAGGGGACAGTATAGTGAGGATGAGGAGGAAAAGAGGAAGCATTTAAAGAGAAAACCTGGGTGAAACAGAAAAGCAAATGAGTTGTCCGGTCTCTCCGGGCAATGCTCCTTTCCTTCATTATTCTTTTTAAAATTAGCAAGCGACATGCTGTGAGGGACTCACCTCATTCCTCTCTCCAGCCTGTCATCCCATGTGGGACAGTGGATTTGACTATTAATATTACGGAGGACTAACCAGTCTGACCTTAACTCTCACCACAACTTGAACCTGTTTCTTAATAACACACCTGAAATAACACACATCCCCTAAAAGGAAGTGAGGACCAGCCACAATATGCTTCTTTATAGAAACATGAGGAAAATCATCTGTCCTATACACAGCCGTTCTAGCTCTAATACACTGTGTGCCCTTTTCCCTATATTTTCCTTTACTGCCTGCCTGGCTCTTTAGCGCGCGCCTCAACTCACCTCTATGAGGAGAATTTGTTTAAAAAGCCTGGTAATTGATGCCGGGCTGAGAACTAAGAGAGAGGCTGCCGTATGTGATTAATGCACACAGAATGTGGGTAGCATTTTTTTCTCAGACACTTTTAACTGGGCCTCTTAAATGACCATGGAGAAAGAGCGAGAAAAAGCAATTCCCCTATTGCTCTCATTTTACCTGTGTGTGTGTGTGTGTGTGTCTGCATGTGCGTTTTGTGTGCGAACGAACTCGCTGTAGCTATTAAACTAGGTGACAGCTGTATGAAACACCTATGATTTAGCTGCTTTTGGAAACCAAAAAAACATGCGAGGGTGCAAAGACACACCTTTGAAGCTAATCATAGAGTTGAAGTTGAATTAATATATTTGTAGATTTTAATGAAAATGCAATAAATTCTGACAGCTTCAGAAGTCTCGTTTTATGCCATAAAGCAATCCGGTGAACCTTGTGGGGAATTCAACCCAGTGAAAACGAAAAATGCAGTGTAAGATAATTATAATAATTATTAATTGATGAAATGCACCTTTGAAGACCGACTTCATTGTAAATCCATCTTCAAGAGGGAACTCTGAAGATGAGTGAGATTTATTTATTTATTTATTTACCTTTCGTATATTATTTTTATTAACAAATTTTCTAGACAACATATAAACCAAACAAAAATCAAAACCCATAATCCAACTTAAAAAAATTCACACACCTGCACTCACACACATCCACACACATTTACACCCGGGAAGGAGTGGTACAAATAACTAGGAAAATATTATCTAAACCGCGTGTCAAGGACAAAAAAGGCATACATATCATTACATATGTGATTCTTAAATGCAAGCTGTCCATAATTGGAGTAGTCAAAAACAGAGGAGAGAAAAGGAAAAATAAAAACAATCAATATATGAATACAAATGCTGTCAAACTGAATTTATTAACTTATTAACTTAACTTGAATTATTAGTTCGCAATCTTTCCAGGTGGAAAACTGAGACCAGTTCATGCAACCAGTGAGTGAGATTTATTTTAAGCCCTTTACATCACAATTTTTTTTTTTTTTATCAAATACTATTTAGGGAATAGTCAGTGTTTCAGAAGGAAATGTAGTGTGATTAATCTCATAAGTTATATTTCATCCCACATTGTGGTGAATATAGGACAACCGCTACATCCCTAAGCCACCGAGATGTGAAAACTAACAAAAAGGGCATTAATGCTCTGAATATTCTGTGTCATTGGACCAAGTCCTCTGTGTCTGTATTAGTGTCCATGTCTTTGCTCGAGCAGTAGATTGAATGCACTTCCACATACCTCTATGGAAATGAAGTGACACACACACACACACACACAGGGTGGGACAATCAGGTCATTCCAAGGTAAAAGGACTTAGATATTGTGAAATATTCATACTTTAGAGGTGGCGTGTGTATGGGTGTGTGCGCGTGTGTGCACGCAAGTGCAAATGTGTGTGTGTCAAGCTCATGACTGCTACAAGCAGTTCTCTTTAATTGAGGTCTTGACGCCTCAAGCAAAATGCTTAGGAGAAAGATAAAACCTGCACAGTGGTGGGTAAACACACACACACACACACACACACACACTCACACACACACTCACAGAGACCGACACAACAATGTTGACCTTAAAAACGACATAAATAAAAGTTATCAGGCAGTTAGTTCTGATACAGTATGATGCAGGTTGTTTGCTGACCACTGCCAGTGAATGAATACATTATTAATGTGTTAGTTATTAATTGCATTTCAGATTTCTCACTACGGTGAGGATAATGTAAGTCACTGGTTTCAGGGTTTTCATGTGGTAGAACCTGCTATAGACTGACTTCCACTGACTCAAAATACACCCAAGAAAAGTTTATTTTCTGTAGAGTTTTTCTCTCCTCCAAAGTGAAGTGTCACAGTCAACATTAATATAATGTATTAATGGGCAGTTGATCAGGTTGTTTACACTTCATTCACTACAGTAATAATTTACTACATGCCAAGCTTTAAAGGGAGAGTTTGGATGTTTTGAAGTGATGTTGAATGAGGTATTTATCCATAGCCAGGGAAGTCAGAAATAGTCAGAAAGAAAGGCTCACCTATTTAGACTATTTTCACAGCTTTATCTTGCCGTCAGACTGTCTTGTCCTTCTCCTTTCCGTCTGGGAACTGAACTGAAAATGAAACTTATCTATGCTCTCTGCAAAGCCAGCAGGCTCTGATGACAAAAACAGTATAGATGCGTTTCACTTTCAGTTCAGTTCCCCGTCGGAAAATATTGTAAATATAGCACTTTAAGGAATACCAATATTTTTAGGTGAATCTTTCTTTTAGGTGGCTAAAATACGTTTTTCTGCCGTCCCCATCCACAGCACTGTATTGCTTTGCTTTCGTGCCGATGCTCCTGTCTGCTTCTCCAAGCTTCTCTACACTAAGTAATACATTGACTATGGATAAATACCTCATACAACCCAATTTCAAATCACCTGAACTGTCCCTTTAAGGCTTTACATAAAGCTTACTTTTTAGCATTTATTATTTTACGTTAAAACAGAGAAAGTCCTCTCACTATTTGTAATCATACAATGAGTGTATGAAGGCTAAAGCGCTACTCAAGCCAAAGGAGAAACAGTGCTTGTTCTACTGAATTTGGCATGGCAGTATATGACATCTACTTGACATTTCTGTTGGATCTCTGCTGTAATTGGACAGCTTACCTAACTGTATTATGAAATGTGACTTGATTAAGTGAATCAACTCTACAGGCCACCGTAACTCAAGGCTCAGGAGGGGTGAGTGGTTTAGGTGCTGCCAGCGTAGTTGCATTTGGCCGTCTACAAATCTCAACAGAGGTCATAGATTACATAAAAACACTGAGTATATTATCAGCTGTGATGTAAATTATCAGCACCTCATTGGTCTAACGCTTCCTACCTGTTTGTTTGCGTGTGTGTGCTTGACATACAGTTGATAAGGCCACCTCACTAAAAGCAAAAGCCTGGTGGTATTTTGTCTATATCAGAATTTTAGATATTAAATGTTTGAGTAAAGATATTATAACACGCATTTTTACCTCAAACACATGCCCCCAACTCTTGTGTGTGTGTGAGATCTGTGGATAATGGCTGCTAAAAGCCTTTAAACAAACATCTATTCTTCTCTTCTAAATATAGGCCTTCACTAAATGGTTTATTGAAGATAAAGTTTCTGCCTATTTAACACTTTGACTGGTTGCAACGATAATAGGTGCATGAGGCCGAACTAAAGGTGTGGTGTGTATGTCTTTGTGCATGCTTGTTTGTCTGTTACAACAACTGTTACTCATATGTGCATCTTTAAAAAACGATGTGTGTGTTTTTAGTATTTTTTTCTGGATATGATGTGTGTGTGCTCGTTTGTGTGTGTGTCTAATTAGGGAGTGCTAGTACTGTATAAGCAAAAGGTAGATATACTGTAGATAGTGTATCTGTAATTTACAGTGTTTGTGGTTTCCTGTGTTCTCTGCCCTTTAGCAGCTCTGATAACGGGTTCTCACTACAGCCAGGTGTCTGAACCTTATCAAGATCTCTCTCTCTCCTCCTTGTTCCCACTCTCTCTCTTTCTCTCTCTCTCAAAAGCTAATGGATTACACAAGTAAATCTGCGAAGGTATGCACATGCACACATTACCATGTGTACTCACTGCATGAAGCTAAATACCCCTGAAATGTATTCTTAGCACTTTGCAGTACCTTAAAATGTGTATTAAATTCACCATACTGACCTACTGCATCCATCCTTTGACCTAAAGAGGTCATAAAAGGCCAAAAGGTACTGCTGCCTTTCTTGAGTCTTAAATACTTCATCCTCCCTCCATCCCCTTGTTTCATTTTCATATTTGTTCCTGTCTTGCAATCTCTCCATGTGACACTTTATTCACCACTCTCAGTCACCCAAAGGCCGAGACACACCAAACCGACTTTAAAGAACTAGCGGCGATGAAGGCCGACTGTTGCGTCGCCTCACTTGTCTTGGCCGCCAAGTTTTACTTGAACAAACCGCAAAGACTACAGCCGACAGCCAGTTAGCACGTATGTTCTGCGTCTGCGTGAGATGATATAACTCGCCACACCAGCAGGCTGTGGTAGTCTGTATTCATCATTCAAAAAGGGAAACTGGAAGACCGAAGACAGCGGTTATACAAGCTGTTGTTATGATACATACATGAAATAAAGCAGCATTTGCAGACCATTTTCACACCACTCTCACTCACCACTTAGCTTCATTCCAGATGGCCATGTCGTGAAAATATCCATGTATTGGAACGACCAGATGTGATGAAGATGAAAAATGAGAAGAGCCTTCTGTGTTTGCCCTCTTGACTTTACTTGGCTTGCCTTCCTCACTTCTGTTTCTCTTCTTATGCACTGATTCGCTTAAGCTGAACAGCCAATCAGAGTGATTTCTCTCAGCGATGAGCTTCGCTGCCGAATCAACATGCTGAATCGGCCGAAAAACCTCCGACACAGTCATGATAGAGCCGACGGTGCGGGACACAACGCAAAAACTAGCCCGCAGACGCTCACCGATGGCCCTAAACTGGCTGATGGCCGACCGTCGGCTTGGTGTGTCAGGGCCTTAAAGTACTTTATTTCTCCCTCTGCTCCCTCTATCCTTTCTCTTTATTCCCTAACTTGTTCCAGCTTCTGTGGGACCAATTTCCCACTTTCCCTTCATCATTCCTTCCATACTTCTTCCACTTGTATTCGGAAGTGCAGCAATAATTTGTGAGGCCAATTATGAGGTATTGTAGTGCTCTGGTCTCAGCAACAAAACGAGAGCCCCAAGGATGGAGAGAGACACAGAGAGAGAGAGAGAGAGAGAGAGAGAGAGAGAGAGAGAGGGGTGCTCCCCTCCCTCCCCACTTCCCACCCACCTTCTAATCCCTTAAAAGCACTTAGGAGATTGGCGCTGCCCGCCTGCCTCTGCCTGCCCGTCTACCCGTTGGTTGCCACAGCAGCTGATTGGAGGAATCGAGGCTCCTAATTGGATCATGAGGGTGTGATGCAGGCGACAGCAGCCACATTATGGGAAGCTGACTTTGTGCAGCGTAACCCTGCCAGGATGACCCCTTCCCTGTGTATGCAGGTGTGTGTGTATGTGTGTGTGTGTGTGTGCAGACTGACCTCAATGTGACTAAGAGCCTCCGCTCATCAAGGCGGGCTGGCCGAGGCTGCAGGAGAGAATAGATTGATGAAGAGAGGATAGGAAAGTAGAGGAAAGGAAAAAGAGGGGAAAATTGAGTAAAAATAAAAGGAGAAAAAAGAGGGAGAGCGGAAGATAGGAGGGGTGGAGAGGAGATGGAGATATTAGCTCAGTATTAAGGGCACTGTGCTTCAGCTTTCCTTTTTTACAAAATTTCCCTTCCTTTCTGACAGTAGGGGGTAAGGTAGGATTGATGACATGATGCAGTGAATTAATCCCCCTGAACTTTGTGCCTGTGCTCTCTGTGTGTGTGTGAGTGTGTGTGTTGGTGTCTTTCACTTTGGTGCAAAGTGACTGTGTTGTCCGTTACGGTGTAAATTGATAGCGTCACTGCTCTTTGCCGCATTACGGTGAGCGTGGAGCTGTACATTCAGTTTCCTAACTGCATTCTATATCACACCATCATGCACACCTGATCCCACAGACCTGAATGATACACCAGCAAGGACTATTTCTAAGCATTTTAACTTGAAACCTTGCTGGTGAAACACACACACACATGCACGCTTCCTTTGTAAGCTGTATGTTAAGTGCATTTAATCTATTTGAAAGCATCAATGTTGTTATTTCTTGACTAAGTATTTTAGCAAGTTTTGGGTAGCTTTATATCAAGTTTAATACTGACGTTGTGTGTTTTTCTTTGTAAAGCCAACCATACTATTAAGTGACATGCCACTTAAATTCTTCAATCCTTTAATTCTTACGATTCACTGTAAACTTTTAAAAATTTGCAGCTTGGTCCATTCACTCTTTTCTTGAGAAAAAAACAAAAAGTTAAAATTTTCACATTTCACAATAAAATAATTGTTATCAGTGAGAAAACCAACCATTTAAAGTCCCATGTGGAAATGGACATGCTCAGGAATAGAGATGACAGGAAATCAAAGTTTTGGCTACAGTACAGTTTATCTCTAAACATTTTTATTAGGGCTGTCAATCAATTAAAATATTTTATCATTATTAATCTCATGATTATCCATAGTTAATAATATTTAATCGCAAATTAATTGCATTGATTTTTATCTGATCAAAATGTACCTTAAAGGGAGATTTGTCAAGTATTTAATACTGTTATCAACATGGGAGTGGGCAAATATGCTGCTTTATGTAAATGTATGTATATATTTATTATTGGAAATTAATTAACAACACAAAACAATGTCAAATATTGTCTAGAAACCCTCACAGGTACTGCATTTAGCGTAAAAAATATGCTCAAAGTATAACAGAGCAAACTGCAGCCCAACAGTCAACAACAGCTGTCAGTGTGTCAGTGTGCTGACTTGACTATGACTTGCCCCAAAACTGCATGTGATTATCATAAAGTGGGCATGTCTGTAAAGGGGAGACTCGTGGGTACCCATAGAACCCATTTTCATTCACATATACAATGGATTCCTTAGGTTGTCTAATTTCTAGTAATATACTAGTATCATATGATACTCTAGCTTTGAGCCCGCTATGACCTGAAAAACACAAGTTACGTTAATACGTTGAAGAAATTAGTGGCGTTAAATTTGACAACTTTTTATACAAAGTTAAATCACTATAGGATCTACATCTACCAATAACTTTATATGCAAACAAAAGGAATCACATCTTGTCATTTTATCGTCTTGATTCAGCCTTCTTTGACAGCCCATCCTCTTCTTTTTGATTTGCTGCAAAGTGCTGCAAAGGCATACAGCCTGTAACGTGTTTTCTAAGCACCTTAGGATGACACAAATAGAGAGTAGGTTTTGCGTAATTTAGTTTTTTCTCTAATGTGAAGATTAATGGTAATTAGTAAACTCTGTAATAGATTCCCCATCAGTTGACAAAATCCTGTTGCAAAAGGGGTTGTGCTTCTGGGCTGCTGCGACGCCAACACAGTGTGTCTCCAGTCTTCTGTCAGTATGGTAGCTTTGACTCCAGTAACCAGCTCATTTTAGCGCAACGGGATGTCCCAGTGAATATATCTGTGTGTGTATGAGAGTGTATGTGTGTGTATGGATGTGGGTGTTCAAGTGAGTGTGGATTTGTGAGCGTGTCTGACCATGTCGGCAGTATGTGCATATGTGCAATCATTTGTGTATGTGAGCATGTGAGTTGGTTTCTGTGAGTTTTTATGTATGTGTGTGTATGTGTGTGTGGCGTGTCAGTGAAGTGCAGCAGTACAGCAGGGGCGTCTGATCCCTCCACCTTTTAAGAACATCAGAGGGTGTGAAAAGCACTGATTGCCCTAACCGCTCTCATTGGGACTCAAACCCCCGGCTTAGTTGTGCTTGAGCGAGTTTGGAGAGACAAGAGAGGGAGAGAGAGAGGTGTGTGTGTGTGTGTGAGGGAGAGAGGGAATGGGGAACAGGGGAGAGACAGAGGGGACAGGAGAGAGGGTGGGAGTGAATTAGTTTGGAAGTGATGGAGGAGGAGAGGAGATCAGGGTTAGCTAGGGAAAGAGAGAGTACACAAACAAATATGAAGCGAGCGGGACATGGAAAGAGGACGAAGGACTGTGGGAGAGGGCTGAAAGAAGGAGAGGAAATAAAGGAGTGAAATAGTGAGCACGCAAGTTAGGGAAGTCATGAGCAGGACGTGTTGGGAAAGACAGAAGATTGGATTCTTGACATTGTATGTTCAAGCTGCTTAATGAATCACTAATGTTTAACTTAACGTATCCATCAGGTGCTGATCTACTAACAGAAGAAAACCCTTCCAACAATTCTCAGTTTCCACGATGAAAAAAAATGTAGGGATAAAGTAAGCAGGGTGCCAGACAAGACCGCTGTACTACAGTATAATTCTGCCTGTGTCATTTTACCTCACAGTCAAATGTGTAGAGAGGTGACCCTTTCAAATGTTTGACGACCAAGGTCAAGTCTCAGGTTGGACACCTGGTAAAGTGTCTTTGGGGAAGGCAGTGATTCCCGGCATGTTCCGCGATGGTTGCTCTGTGCTTGAACCTGTGCCCTGTTGGCTCCGATATGTCACTTAACTGTGGAGCTGCAACAATTGATCGATTAGTTGTTAAACTGTTAAATTAATCGCCAACTATTTTGATAATCGATTAATCGATTTGAGTCCTCTGATTCCAGCTAGGGATGTGCATTCCAAGATAGATACACTGTGGGGGAAAACGGCATGTAGGGTTGGCACATTTCCCATCTAACGCTGTGGACTAAGAGTTTATTTCAATCATATTGTTGGAACAGTGGAAGAGGCCGGTGGAAAGACAAACCAAGATGGTTTTGGTGAGTTTTATTTCGTTTCTGTCGGGTTTGAATGACGATATGTTCCGCTGCTGGAACAGCTAATCTACCTGCTGAAACTACGAGGAGCACGTGCTGCTTGCAGGGCGCACACGCACACGCACACGCACACGCACACGAACACACACACCTGTGCTGACAGAAAGGAGCCGAACTGAACGTGCCACACACGATGCCATGATTAAAACAAGGGAAAATGTATATTTTTCAAGACAGGATGATAGTCTCACAAACTAGTCAATTTTCTATAACGTGATGACTATTAAAAAAAAATCGAATAAACCCATCCATAATTCCAGCTTCTTAAATGTGAATAGTTTCTTTACGACAGTAAACTGAATATCTTTGAGTTGTGTACAAAACAAGACATTATCTTCGGCTTTAGGAAACACTGATCACCATGTTTCAACATTTTCTGATATTTTATAGACCAACTAACTCGATCAATTTAACGAGAAAATAATAAACAGATTAATCAACAATGAAAATAATGTTAATGTAGTTGCAGCCCTACTTAGTTGAATCTGAATACAGGGTTTAGAGCGCTTTTATGATCATATCTTTTACAGGTTATGTACACATTTCAGTTCTCTCCCTGATTTCCTCCACATTAAAGAAGTTAAGGTTTCCTCTTGGTGTGTGTGTGTGTGTGTGTGTGTGTGTGTGTGTGTGTGTGTGTGTGTGTGTGTGTGATCAATGTCATTTAGGGGTTAAACGCAGTGTTGACTGTGTAGAGCAGAGTGAAGCACAAGACCTGCCGCCTGATATCCACTGACATTCAACACATTAAGCCCTACACACTATCTACACGTGGTAAAAGTGCTGTTTAGTCTCCTCTGCCAGCTGCATAAAGATACAAGCAACAAGCCTTTACCCTTACTGGAATTTATTTTTCAGTGACCTTCACAGCAAAAGCATGCAGTGGAGGGAACGTGAGAAAAAATATATATATGCAGAAGAAAAAAAACACACACAACAGCATGTTTTCATTTATTATTGTAATGAGGATTCATGAAGATAATTTGTTAACCGATAAAATGTCATTTTGTCATTTAGTTTTGTTGTTCTTATTTATGATGACCCCAATACCTTTAATTTGAGGGCAATAAAGGAAAGTGTTTTTGTAAATCTCTGAAAAACACGTAGGCTGTACAACAGTTAATAGAAGGGTAGATGAGGTCAGAAGGGAAGGCAAGGAAGCAAAGGGGACAAAACAGGAAGGAGGAGGTGAGGATTAACAACTGACAAATTGGGGAGGTCTTTTATTTTTATTTTGTAATTTGAGGTTTATAGAGAACTTAAGTCAGGCCCCTTCCGGTAGACACCATGGGACCTTATTTTGTGATTTATCCAGCGACTCCTGGTCTTTTTATCAGCCGGGAAGAGAAAGAACAAGTGAGACCCGTTGCTGCTGTGAGTTCATCCTAGTAGGAAACACACATACAGGCATCGTAGCTTCAGCGAGAGAGACGTCACTTATGCAACTTTGGGGTGTGTAGTCTTTCTAATTACATATTTTCAGTCTTTTACTTCAACAGTCTTACAACAAACTGAATGTTAAATGTTTTAAATTGACGAACATCATACGTGTGATTCATGGAGCAATTCAAACGGGATCAAAAAAAGAATTGTCTCTTGCCGTTGAATACCGTTCATATTTTTTCCGAAATAAGGTCCCATGGGGTCCACCGGAAAGGGCGGGGCTTAGACTCATTATTTATATCAGACTGTTACATTGGCAGTGCCTGTATCAAAAAATCCAGAATACCTTTTTAGGATGACAGATCATTAAAGGTAGATTTAAAATCTCAGTCAGGGGAAATAAAACATTTTAAAACATGAGTTGAAAACAGAAAAGAAAGGAACAATGGACAGAAGAGAGTATTGCTCAGTCTCTCTCGCTCTATTTCTCTCTCTCTCTCTCACTCACACACACGCACACACACACACACACACATTAGGACATGTACTTACACAAACCTCATACACACTAAAACACACACAGCATGGCCCAATAGATTTATATGGGGCAATGGGGTCTTGGGGTCAGATATCCAGGGGTAACCAGAGGCCTGACCCCCTGGTTTGTTTGGGAGTTCTGGGGCACACATACACACACAGTGACACACAACTTAACACACACTCATGTATATGCTGGATAGAAACTATAAATGATGTTGGTTTTAGAAAATGTTTTCATTCCTGTATTAAACCTACTAAAAATATATATCAGTGATAGGTGATGTGAACCTTTAATAATGAAAAGTAAAAGAAAATCAACAACATTTGGGGTTAGATGGCCTCAAGAAAAATACACACACGCACACACACACACACTCATACATCAGGGTGGGGGTCAGGTGTGGGGTTAGGCTGCGAGGGTCTCTAATAGGTTCCCCTGACACATGAGGTGTCAACACTGGAGACAGAGATGTCATCACGCACACACATTGGCACACACTCATGCACTCACACATGAACACACTTAAAAATACAAACACACACATCGTGTCTCTGTGTCCAGATATCATTTCAATTGGCAAGATTACGCAAAAACTGTCACATTTAACAGGTTAACATGCTCAGGCACATGCACACAGTCACCTCAGTACACACTCGTATAAACACGAGACTTTTTAGATTTACCTGTTTTTGTTGAAGTGTTTTCATCCTACAGTTTCTCATATTTTACAACCTGCCCGTTTCATCCTCTAAATGATCACAGAACAGCTCATCTGTGTGTATGTTTTTTGGCATCAATGTTTGTGTATCTTATGCCAGCAGTTTGTGTGAGAATGTGTGAATTGTTATATTTATTTAGCATTTTTAAAATATGTATGTTGTCAGTATGTGAGTGTGTACGAGAGTGTATATGAGAACATATGAATAGATATGTCCAATGTTTATGTGTGTCTGCGCATGTGTGTGTGTGTGTGTGTGTGTGTGTGTGTGTGTGTGTGTGTGCGCGCACATGTGCGTGTGTCGTTATGGATTGCCACGTTGTGGACTTGACAGGATCATAATTACGAGCAGTGATGAAATCTACCAAGTGTTTTCTCCCTGCATGGCTGTCTGTGTGTGTGTGTGTGTGTGTGTGTGTGTGTGTGTGTGTGTGTGTGTGTGTGTGTAATATTTGTCATCCGTGGCAGCACGCTCCCTGTTAGCACACAGTAACCATGATCACACCTCCATCTTCCACTAATAGGACCACGACAGACTGACGGAGAGCAAAGGAAGATAGATAGATAGATAGATAGATAGAAAAAATAGATAGATGTAAGAATATATGAACTCAACACCTGCATGCAGAAAAAAATGGAAGAAATATTCCCATCTTTTTCATATTAAAATCCTCTGTGGGATTTCCCCACAGAGAAACTCTTTCTCTGTAGTTGGCGTTCCTCTGATAATGTATTGCAGTGAGTGAGTGAGATGTCTTAAGTGTGTGTCAGACACGCACCCGTTCACCACATAAAGGCTTTTTACCTCCCTTCATTGGTTTGTGATCCAACCCTACCTGCCACTGTAGTCAAATCAGAGAGAGAGAGAAGAAGAAGAAGAAGAAGAAGAAGAAGAAGAAGAAGAAGAAGAAGAAGAAGAGGAGGATGGAGAGAAAGGGAGGAGGGTCTGGAGAGGTTAGTGGGGGGGTGGAGGGGCAGAGGAGAGAAGAAGATGGAGGAAAGATGAGAGGAGTCAACAGAGAGGGGGTGAGTGAGAGAAAGAGAGAGACGGGAGGCGCTCAATTTGCCATCACGGGTGCAACGGGGCAGAAAGTATCCAAGAAAGAGGATGAGTGTGTGCATGTGTGTGTGTGTGTGTGTGTGTGTGTGTGTGTGTGTGTGTGTGTGTGTGTGTGTGTGAGAGAGATGAATGTTTATGCATTTACGTGTGTGTGTGTGTGTGTGTGTGTGCGAGTGTGCGTGTGTGTCTAACAAGGGAGAAAAGACAACTCATTTGAATGTCAGATACGGGGAAGCGTGGCGTGCAGGGAGGGAGGGATGAGGCGAGGAGGGATGAGAAGAATGAATATGGATTACTGGGATGAAGATTCTATTATTTTCTGCCCGTTTCTCTGATCTCTTTGTCGCAATGCTATAGGCCTCTGTACTGTGTGTGTGTGTGTGTGTGTGTGAGAGTGCGTGTGTTAAAGTATGATAGAGAAAGTAAGGGTCTGCGACAGAGAGAACGTATTTGCTTATGTGATGTCTGTATGTGTTTGTAACAGTGATTTTGTGTGTGCGAAAGTGTTTGTTTGACAACATGTGCACAGCCAAAATTCATTTCACAAGAGTGACGATGAGAGCATGTGTCTGTTTGAGTGTGTGTGAGAGAGAGAGAGAGAGAGAGAGAGAGAGAGTTCTTAAGTTTGGATGAATAATAGACTTGAAATCAGTGAAGTGTTTGCTTTTCCCAGCTTTGTGAAATCACAGCTACATTTGTTTCTTAACATATACACACATAATGGGATTACCCATACTCACACACCCACACGCACTTGGCAGCACTTTACTCAGCCAACTATTGATTTTCTAATTATGAAGTGATGTGATATCATAATGTAGCATTAGAAAAGCTCTATACAAACAGCAAAACGGGTAAAATGATTTGAATTTTTGCAAATTTTAAGCTTGTTTTGTTATATGTCATGAACATACAGTGTATACAATGACAAAGCATGGACTCAATACACCAATGGGCACAAGAACAACCAGTTCAGTTAAGAGCTGCAGCAATTAATGCATTACTTGTCAACTATTAAATTAATCGCCAACTATTTTGATAGTAGGTAATCGATAATTGTAAGTCACAATTCTCTGATTTGATGAGGTAGTATAAATGTAGTATACAGTAGGTTGATAAGGTATCCTTTATAGTTTTATACAGCCTTAAGTTGATATTTTAAAATACTGCCAGGGGCTTTTCTCAGACTTCAACTTAAAAACATAAAATAACATGCAATATGGGACCAGTTCTTGAAACGTGAAAGAAAAATTACGTGTTATTCTCCATCTTTTGGTTAGTGTTTCCCTCTCTTCCTTTTTATGTTTCATCATAACATGCTTTTTCTTAACCTCACCATCCTCGCTGTTCATCTGATGCATATTGCTCCTCCTCCCCCCACTCTCCACACATTATCAATCTCTTTCTCTTTCTCTCTTTCTCTCTGTCTCCTGTTCTCCCTTTCTCTCTCTCCGGTTGAGTTGTGAGCAGACAGAGGGAGAGAGGGAGAGTGAGGGAGATGTGAGTCTCGGCCAATTTGTCCTGACACATAGAGATGCTCAGGTGGGAGAGAGGTGTCAAACAACTAAGGGAGAGAGAGAGAGAGAGAGAGAGACGGGTTTGTAGGAAGGGGGAGTGAGGGGATATAAGAAAGAGGGAAGACAAGAACAGAAGGGTAGAGAACGGTAGAGGTAGAGGAGAGCGCTTATACATGTATTACAACACTGTAAGTCAGATGTGTGCGTTTAAAATTTTGAGCCTGATCCAAATTTCACTCTTGGAAAACCAACCAGATTAACCAGTTAATTTAAAAAAAAAAAGGCCTCGTCTGCCTCAAAAACATATTTTTCATTTGCAGTGTTTATTAAGCACCACGTGAGCACCAGAGCTGATGGCGAGTCAGTTGGAGCCACTTCAGTTGTTGATAGGCCTAGTCAAGTCAGGTCAAATTAATTTAATTTATGTTGTCCAAAATCAAATCAACACATTTGCCTCAAATGGCCTTACAATCTATACAGCATATGACACCTCAGACATGTGTTTTACATGATGTTCCATAGGGCTGGGAGGATTCACCTATCTCCCGATTCTATACTATCATGATACTTGGGTGCCAATTCAATATGTATTGCGATTTTGAAGTGTTGTGATTCTACAAGAATTGCGATTCAATATTACGATTTATTGCAATTTTTGTTACATGTACCTTTTTCAACACCATGGGAAAAAGTTAAATCGTACACTTCTCGGGACTTTTACTTTAGTAAATATCTAAATGAATACAGTAAAAATGTCTGATTTTCAGCATGCATGTAGTCAGAGATGTCCTGAAGTCAAATATATCAGTCATTGTCAGGCATTATTTTTTTTTTTTTTTTCAGCAACCCAAAATTTAAAGAATAAAGACATTTCCCTCACAAATTAGTGGTATTTTCTTTTTAATTTATGAGGGACATGTAATCAATCTTATTTCCATATACAGTATGTATTTTGTATACACGGTCCCCTTTCTTAACACCTTATTTTGAAAACCAGCTATAGTCACATGTGTATACTTCTGCTAACTTCGCCGAGTTCGTCGCTAGCTCTTACCGTTAGCTCCGTTCTCTTTATACTGATCATCCATGGTCAGCTCCTTTGGGAACGTTTTAATGCATTTAACATAAATGTCAGTATATGGGTGCTCTACAGTTGTAGCATCGGCCGATTTGACCACGGAGATGAGAGTGACGTCTGGCTTGGCCGCACGTTACCGCGATACGATAACGTTTCTTGTCCATGACAGAGTTAGCATGCAGCTTTAGCCATGATGTCTAGCTCTGCTTTTCCTGCAATGTGTGAAACCCAAAGTGTTTCCATACTTTATTGTATGTGTAGTGTTTACCATTTTGAATTTAAAATGTAAGGGTGCAGGTTGTATCCACGCCGACCCTCCGCCGTTTTCTACTTTTTCGTTTCAGCTCGCTGCGGTTTGTTTTGGTTGACAGCTACGGAACGGATATGATGTAACATTACTCAGACTACAACAATAAAAGCGGTAACTTCCTTCTACCTCCGCATTTACTCAAATTAAGCAAATATATTGATTTTGTCATTAAAAAATCTATTTCAAAATCGTAAAAAAAAATCACGATACATAGGTGAATCGTGTTTTTTTTTCCCACCTCTAATATTTAATGTCCCTTTGACACTACAACAGCAGCACAAATGCTCAAAATGTTAAAATTCAATAAAATAAAGGAAGGGTGAAAAGAGAATGAAGAGGGATGAGAGAAGAAGAGTGATTTTATATCAGACAGGAGAGAGCGTGGGGGAGGGGGGGTGGGGGTGGGGGTGCAGCGATGGTTCCCGGGGCGTCCCCCTGTGATAGTGGCATGTTCCCCTTGTGTCGCAACAAGAGAGAGAGTGGGATCGACAGAGAGAGAGATATCTAATCTTAGAGGGTAAGGGAGCGTGGACTCCCCAGGGCTTGTCGTGCTCAGCACCTTGTTAACCAGACATCTCTCTTTCCATCTTTATTTCCATCTCTCTTTCCACCTTGCTTTCTCTCTCTCTCTCTCCCTCTGTCACTGTCTCTCTCTCTCTCTCTCTACATCTCATTCTAGCTCTCTGTCTCTCTTTTTGTTAGACAGGCAGGAAGAATCAGGCATCTTGCCACTATTGTCATTCTCACCTTTCCAGCTCCTCTATCCATCCATCCATCCATCGGGATTCATTTCTATGAGGTGCGAGTAGTTAGTGTTGTTTCATTTGCCTGACAAACACTTTGTGTCTATGCATGTAACAGAAGTGTGATCATAGGTGTGTGTGTGTGTGTGTGTGTGTGTGTGTGTGTGTGTGTGTGTTTGTGTTTTCCTGTTGTCAGTGCATTGTCAGGTTAAGGAAACTCCTGTCTCTGGTTAATGGAACATCAGCCAAGGTTAACACAGACTGGCAGCTAAAGTCCGAGCACACACACACATACACACAAACAGTAACAGGGTAGTTGCCAGTCTCAAAATCTCTGGAGCAAGTCTGGTTGTCACGTTCAAACAGCAACCATAATAACAACAGTTTAGTGTTTTCTCTACCACATATCAGACATTAGAGAGGGTTGGATTTGGATTGTATTTTATTTTACATTGCCAAAGTAGGCACACGAGGCACATACATCATTTGCAGATCAATGTAACCACAGTTAACAAAATAGGACTCAGTGGACTCAAATGTATGCTGGAATAGGAGCTGTTTTACAGAAGCTTTGTAACTCAAACACTGTCTGGTCTGAGTTTAGAAAAACTCATTTAGAATTTGTCAAAAAAAACTTGGACTCAGAATATAAAGTTGCTTTAATACAGCTTCAGCTTTGTCTTAAAGTACGTCATACCCATTTCTTCAAGGTGTTTTCCATCTGTATACACCTTTAGCCAGTGTTTTAGTTGTTCACATGAATAGCATTCATAAAGGCTCCGCATGTGTGGGGCAGCTCTGCCCCAGCAGGTAGCCTGGGTTAACCATAGGTTGGCGGTACGATCCCCAGCTCCTCTTGTCCACAGCTTTCTTGAGCAAGACATTAGGGATGCTAATTACGATTTTTTTTTTTAAACCGTTAACCGACCCTTGTTAACTGATTATTAACTGTTAACCAACAACATTAGTGCGTCGCATGCAGCGGTGCGCCAGCTACAGTGTATGAGCGCAACAGACAGTGAGTGTACAGTTTATTTGTCGTTGAATAAATGCTACAACTCGCTCAAGACCCGAGGCAACTTCCTGTATCTGTATCTGCGGCTCAGACTCTCTTGAGGTGGGCTGTTAAGGTGGACCAGCTATTCTCCTTTAAGAGACAAGCCGCTCCTCGGAGTTTTGCTCAGGTTTTTAGTTAATTTTATATATTTCTTTTAACTGTTTAACCGATAGCGTTAATCGTTTAAAATTCTTAATGTCGGTTTAAGGTTAATTATTAATATCCCTACAAGATACTGAACCTCAGTTGTTCCAGATGGTCAAGCCAGCGCCTTGCATCATAGCTCGCTTTGGATGCAGCTCATTTACCATTTACCATGTGCCATGGACTACGAGCTGTATCCGTGAACAAATCTGTCTCTCAGAAACTTTTTTGTGTCGGTGCCATTGCATAGGAATAATTCATTCTTAAAAAGTTTGATGAAAGATGTCCAATGAGGCTCATGAGCAATTTGTGACGACAGAGTTTGATGCTAAGGCATCTGTGTGGGACTACAGGATATTATGCTGCTTAGTGCTGAGCTTTGAGCTTTCAGGATGCTGTAAAACAATGTGAGAAGCACTTTCTACTCGTTCAGACACTGCCGTAATGAGAAAATACTCTTAATCCAGCTCACACATACACACACACCGACACGCGCAGAGGCGTATTTCTGCTGCCGAGTGGTTTCTTGGTGAAAGCATATTGCGAGAGAAGCAGTTTAAGGAGTGGCAATTATAGTTTTGGACAACGTCATTGATTTAAACTCCTGATTAGAGGAAAGGTGACAGAGGTGGTACACACAATGGTGAGTGTAGGGGTGGGGTGAGGATGGGGGAATGGCACACACACGCATGGATGTACACGCACACACACACACAGTCTTGCTCTCTCCGTCAGTCATGGGAATGCCTTAGAATGGCAAGGGTCCCCCCCTCATTCCTGCTTTCATGTTTCTCTCTCTCCCTCTCTCTTTTTCTCGACACACCTGACTGAAATATTGATGTCTCCCAAGCGCTGCTGTTCATTCCTAAGTGGTTGTTTTTGTTTCAAAGAACGGGTGACTGTTTCTCACACACACACACACACACACACACACACTTACACACACAGTACAGACATGGACAGAGGTAGTCAGGAGAGGAGGCACATGCACACTTGGCTTCCTTGATTGCATTATGCTTATATACAAGTTTTACATGCCTAAATGGTTATGTTTGAATATTATACAGTAACACTTTCATGAAAACAGCGGTGCAAAAATGATGCCTTAACAATCTTAAGTATTGCCAAGTATTTAATACTTTTATCAACATGGTAGTGGGCAAATGTGCTAGCTTTATGCAAATATTTGTATGTATTTATTATTGGAAATCAATTAAGAACACAAAACAGTGACAAATATTATCCAGAAACCCTCACAGGTACTGCATTAAGCATAAAAAATATGTTCAAATCATAACACGGCAAACTCAAGCCCAACAGACAACAACAGCTGTCAGTGTGTCAGTGTGCTGACTTGACTATGACTTGCCCCAAACTGCATGTGATTATCATAAAGTGGGCATGTCTGGAAAGGGGAGACTCGTGGGTACCCAGAGAACCCATTTTCACCCCTTTGATAATGCCCATGCCAGTTTTTCCTCGTCAAAATTTAGCGCATGTTCGGAGTGTTAGTATCTCCTTTGCAACAAGCTAGTATGACATGGTTGGTACCAATGGATTCTTTAGGTTTTCTAGTTTCATATGATACCAGTATCTTCACTCTAGCTTTAAACTGAGCCCGCTACAACCTCCGAAAGATTGATTGTGTTAATACGTGAAAGAAATTAGTGGCGTTAAAAATAATTTGCATTAATGCATTATTTGACACGTATAATCCCAAAATAGCCCATGAAATAGGGAATAATCCAACAACATTATCCATATTCAGCGTTAATTATTATTAGTTATTCTCAGACAGATATCACTGTTTGTTGTGTGTAGAGGTGCGTGTGTGTACAGAAGTGCGGCAACAGCACTGTCCAGGCACTGAAACGGGAGGATGGAGACAGACAGAAGAACATTGCATGTTGCATTGAGAAGTGAAGCTTCGACTACCTGCGAATATTACACACTGAAGCTTGGAAGCCCAAAAGAATGGTATTCGGGACAGCCCTTATTGAATGGTAACACATGTTGATTTTTTTTTAAGAACAGGTAAATCTCTAATAGAGAGAATTCTCTTATTTTGAAATCTGACAGAAAAAGTTAAAGTTTGTAAAGTTAACTTAAAGTTAGGGTGAGTTATGCATTTTAGAAACCTTTATTGTTATATTTCTTGAAATTCTCATTACATCCTGACAGCAATCAATAAATCAAATGCTCTGACAAAAAAAAGAATCCGGAAGAAATCCGGTGTCTGTGGCTGTCACATGATAAACACGTCCAATCATGTCATTCGGCCCAAATTAAATGATTGGATACCTACCTGCCTGCCTGCCTGTGTGCAATCTGCCTGTGCACTCATTGCATATCACGGGAGTCTTTCACAAGCTACTAGCTTGACAGCTGTGAGTACTAACAATAGCCATGTTCAGTGTTTATGTTTATAATAATCATTTTGGGGAGTGTCTTTGGAGGGAGGCCTGAATGGACGGACTGTCATTGTTGGCGACTTGGCAACTTTCTCGCTAGATTTAGTGACTTTGAGAGCTAGTGCTGCTAGCTGATTTCATCAGAAAAGAGTTGGCAACACTGGGCTGGGTTTTTCGGTCGGATACTTTCAAAATCTAGTATATTTTTGCTGGTTTCTCCAATGTTGCCGACATCAGCTTTAATGTTATTCCTTTCTCTCTTTTTTTCTTGCCATTTCAGCATATAGAGTTAAACTCGTCGCAAGAAGTCTTCCAACCTACACAGCAAAATAGGTAATGTGACTTTTTCTTTAAAACAACACAAATGAGCAATTGGTCGTTCCTATTGGCAGGACAATATTGTTTGTCAGTGCTTTCCAAAATCATTAAATATTACTTCATTTAGGAACTTTTGCTGCACCATCACAACATCAGGCTACTTCCACCTTTGCCGTTAGGATGAAAATATTTATTTCTCACAGGGCCACACAAGACGCCTATGAGGACATAACCAAAACATTTAATTTACTTAATAAGGTTGTTTCAAGTCTTTGAACAAAAAACAATCCTGTTGTTTCTCTGGTGAGGACAGTGTTATTATTGGTTGGCTAGATTGTTTCCATAGAGAGCACATTTCCAAAATATTAACATGCATACTTACATTGTACCAGAGTGTTAACGTGGTATGTCCTATTATCATTTTTGAATTTTATTTCAGTCGCAGCGGCGTTCGTCTCCCTGCACGGCAGGAAAACGCTTGCATGTGTACACACACATTAAGTCAGAGATGCTGCTCTGTTCTGTGCTGCCTCTGTGTTACCGTTTAGCATATCCTATTAATATTAGATGAGAATCATTTGTATCTGAGCGCACCATTGACCTTAGTCTGCGGAGGCATGTAGAGTACATGTGTATGTACGTGTCTGCACGCTCAAGCCCGGCTCTCAGAACTTGTAATAGTGGATGTTAACGTCCTGAAAAGTCCCTTCCATTTTTTTCCCCCTCCAAAATAACCAACCTCAGTTCCTACAAATTTTGAACATAACATGATTTAAAACTTTTGAAGAACCTCGTGCTGACGCTGGTGACATGCAAGTGTATATATGTCAGTGATCTATCAGCTAAGTGAAGGAATCCAGTTTATAAATGAGCACAACAACATCATTTGCTTGTGTTTATGTAGGCTGGGATGATTCAGAAGAGCATCAGAAGTCAACTTGGATGCTTTGCGTTGATGATAGCTTTAAGAATATGGTGTTATATGAAGTAGAAACACACATTTAGCTTTGCTGACAGGGGAACAGATCTCATCAGGACCTTCCTGTATCATCAGCCTATACAGGCCGCGATACCTTTGCTGGTGTGGGGCCTCTTGCACTTGTCTTATCTGGTTGCTTGTGTGTTGGCAAAAAAAGAGGATTTTAAGCAATTTGTACAATTTATTGTTTCACACACTAGATAAAGATGTCAGCTAAACGCTTGGTAGTAAATGGAATTACCAGGTTACACCAGAATATACACTTTCTGTCTGATACCACTTTCATTGAGAGCCTGATGAAGCCTGTGATATCTGCTGTGTTACGAGATTCATTTAGGCTGTAACCGCTTGCTCTGTGTGTGTGTGTGTGTGTGTGTGTGTGTGTGTGTGTGTGTGTGTGTGTGTGTGTTCGTGTGTATTCAGGCAAAGCTGGGGTCTACAAGCTGATGTCAGATTGTAATTGAGTAACTCTAGTTCGAATGCATCTCCATTAGCTCTCCCTATCAGTCTGAGCTCACTCTGAGCCTGCACAAGAGATCCATAGCCTCTAATCCACCCAGTGTTGCCAACTCTCAAGCATTGGCAGGGTGACTCACAAAACCATGGCTCAACTGTGACACTTTACTGTTTTTAAAGATGCTGGTTTACAATACAGGTTTGTCTTTTGAAAGGGTTACTTCTGTAAATTGCTGTAATACAGCATTTATGTCAAATTAGAATACAGTGTGTTTTGTTGCATGTGTTGAAGACCATGCTGTTGTTACCTCGTAGCTGGTGTTGTGGATTCACGGTGCTGAACAGGGAGCTCCCTTAAAATGTACTTTTCATGCATCTTGTAATTTGCTGCAATATTCTTTGTCGCTGTCGTTGAAGTGGCGTTCAGTGTCATAGCACTGTAGCTATTACTCAAATGTTGATTGTAAGAGGAAATCTCTCGCTGGCCCTCACATGCTCACTCACTCTCTTTGGTGGTTGAATGGCAGACGTTGTGCTATTGCTGTATACTTTAATTTGTGCTGTGATTTTATGTTCAGCTGATGTTTTAATTTGTGTGCAGCAGTCACACTTCTTGGTTGTTTTTCGGGGCATAGCTCTTACTAGATATTATGATAAGAGGGTCATAAAAAAGTAATCACTTTCTCACATACAGTATGTAGCACCCCACACACTCATCGATCCATCCACTCTCCGCCGCTTATTCCGATCCGGGTCTTGGTGGCAGCAGGCTAAGCTCACTGTTAAAGAAAACATAAGTTCTTGCAGTTATGATGATATTGGCAGGACTCAGCAATAAAGGTTGCCAGATTGCCATTGGAAACCATTTTGAGAAATTGGCAACCAATTCTTGCCTTTGGTTGCCATCAGTGGCAACCACTTTTTAACATATATAAAACAGCAGACAGTATAATGTGCACCCTAAATAAATAACATTTTAATATTTGTTGCATTATTGATACTTAAATATTGCTGTTACAGTCAGAACTGGAACCAGAGACTGCACGTGACAGCTCTGCATGTAACAACGCTGAACATGACAAAGCTGAACATACATTGGTGCATTTACTCCATGGATGTATAATAAGACCTGGATACGGTGCCGCCTCTGAATTTTGCTTCCAATTTTTTCCATTGGCCACTTGCGGTATTGCAACAAAAATCTCCCTGCGGCCCAAAAAGCATTCTCTAAATAGACCAACATTTTAATAGACCCATCTGTAAAACTGTTAACAGGACACCTCAAAATGCAAATAAGGTCGATTATGACTCAGAATTTTTGGTCCATGGAGGTTTAATATCTGTAAAACTTTCCTTGAGCCGAGAAAAACAATTTAAAAAGCTGTGACGTCATCACAGTTAAAAGTCTATGGGCCGAGTGGAGAAACACTACTGTGGATATTCAGTGGGCTGCATAACCTAGAAGTAAACCCGGAAACTATGAAACTTTTGGCGGATGCGCCAGGCGATCATTTCTCATTGGAATGAATAGGCGGCATCTTGAGGTCCGATATCCAGTTTATGCGTACAGGCATCTGTTTTAGTGAAGCAAATTAAATTGTTGACTGCGGTTCGACTAAGCCGTCAACATCACAAACACATGTACAAACTCATTCAACTGACAAAGAACCAGATGACGAAAAAAAACCCCGAAAATTTGTTAAGTCTTGGAAGTATTACGGCATATTTGAGCTGGACAGAAAATGATACTGCAAAGCATGTGCAACATACACATGACAATTATTCATGTCACATTTTTTATAATTAAGCTCACATATAACTGCATAGGATCTTAATTACCCAAAATATATGGTGACTAAAATGGCAACCATATTTTCAGTTTCGGCAACCAAAAGCTGAGATCTAGTTGCTAGCCTGGCAACCACTTTTAAAAGTTAGTGTTGAGCCCTGATTGTACTCACAAAAGTAATCGCTGTAATCTGGGAACATGGTGACTTCACTAAAGTCCATGTTGCAATGTTGTAAGATCTTAGATACTGTATTAAAAGTACTATTTTATCACAACCGCTGGCGCTGGCCATCATTTTCATTGGTCACTATAAATTGTAGGAAATATTAGTTAAACTTTAAGGATTGGGACTGATGATCATTTTAATTCCATTTTATTCCCAAAAGTTCATTGTCTCTCAAAAGAGCTACTGAACTTTTGAGCACAAACCCCAGACTGACTGTCCTTTTGTGAAGATACAGTATGATCCATATGAGAAAGAGTAGGTCGTATTTATAGATACTGTATGTGTGTGTGTGCGTGCGTGTGCGTGCGTGCACGCTTTCAGTGTGTCCTCTATGCCCCTGCATTGTTCCCCACATTGTTTTTCTTCACAAAAAGTCATGGCCTGACAAGGTGCTGCGCGCTGTAAAAATTATGCCTTGTTTATACGTATTTATTTCCCCTTGACAGTTTAATTATTTTTGGCCCCATTGGAGGAAACCACATAAAAAAACTCCCCGTGTTCATACAGATTCTAATTAGGAATGCTGGGAAATTAAAACAGAGTTGTTTCAAAATGCTGTCATTTTTCCAGGGCCTCGTCTTGGAATTATGTCTCAATCAGCACAAGCGGAAATAATTACTTGTATACCTTCTAACTGCCAACATTTACCAAATGGCAAAGCAATTTACAGCCATCATGGCCCGAGAAGCAATCATTGGGCCAACTATAAATTCACAGGCCGACGGTTTGGAGAGCAACATTGGAGGGAAGGGTTATTGTGGAGAATTAGAGAGAGAGATAAAGGGTGGCGGTCTTTCTTTCCACCTGTGTACTCCCATAGTCTCTGTTCCTCTTTCTCTTTTCTACCACTTTAATCCCTCTCTTCCCTTCCTCTCACCAATCATTCTCACTATTTTAACTCTCTTTCCTTTTCCAGACCTTCCCACTTATGTCTGCATCTTTCATCTTATTTCACAGTGAAAACATAGCACCAAGACACACACACACACACACACACTTCTCAAATGGAGGCAGCGCAACGATTAAGTGATTATTTCCACACACACCATTAAACACACTCATTGCAGACACAGACATGGATAAAGGCCCAGATAAAAACATACATGAGCACAGACACTTAAACACCCGCACACATTGGCTTTAAAGTAATTACTCACACACGTCATTAGACACAGACACAGATGAAGTGGACTGTGTTTATGTTCTGTGTATCTTGCAGTGTGCACTATTGTAGTCCCCTTTACTCTTTGGATGCAATAACATCATCCATCTAGTATAACAAATTAACTCATTTTCACCATCTTACAGCACAGACGGTCGTTTATGTAGCAACAGGCAAACAGCAGAATGATAAATATCAGCCTGAACCTTGATTGAAGTTGTTCATATTGATGGCGTCAACTGTCAAATACAGAGAATGGCACCCAAAAAAAATCTATTATATTGCTTCTGTTTCAGCAAAATTTTGGAAATAGTATCCAGTGATCTTGGCAACTCATATTCTGCAGAGAAAATATAGTAGTGAAAAAGAATATTAATTGTATCTGAATGAGGCTTAACATCACTTTTTGGTTGGTAAGACATCAATAAAAAACGTTGTGTCAACGTTCAACAGCTCTTGAACTTTCAACTTGATGCAGCATATTTAAACGTTATACTCAAGAACTACATATCGGTCTGACTCTGTCCCATTATGCAGGATATATGGAAATCACTTCAGTTTTTGGCCAAATCAAAGTGAAATGAATTTTATTGATTGGATATTATCTGTGATGAATACCAATAGACTAATCAATTTTCTAATCAGTGTTCTAATAGCTGCAGTATACCAGCAGTGTAAAACAGACTTCAGTAAATCAGGACCAAGCATAAAAACATAATCCAAAGTGGTAACATGATGGTATGGTTTTTGGATTCTAAGGAATCCATTGGTACCAACTATGTCATACTAGCTTGTTGCAAAGGAAGCTAAATAATGCGCCAAACTTGTGCTAAATGTAGGCGAGGAAATACTTTCATAAGGGGTCCCTTGACCTCTGACCTCAAGTTATGTGAATGAAAATGCGTTCTATGGGTACCCACGAGTCTCCCCTTTACAGACATGCCCACTTTATGATAATCACATGCAGTTTGGGGCAAGTCATAGTCAAGTCAGCACACTGACACACTGACAGCTGTTGTTACCTGTTGGGGTTGAGTTTGCCATGTTATGATTTGAGCATATTTTTTATGCTAAATGCAGTACCTGTGAGGGTTTCTGGATAATATTTGTCATTGTTTTGTGTTGTTAATTGATTTCCAATTATACATATATAAATACATTTGCATAAAACAAGCATATTTACCCACTCCCATGTTGATAAGAGTGTTAAATACTTGACAAATCTCCCTTTAAAGTACATTTTGAACTGATAAAAAAATTCATTAATCACGATTAAATATTCTAATTGATTGACAGCCTTATTTTGTGTTTGTTGAAACAATAATGAAGTTTATTTAACGTTGACCCACTGTTAAATTCATACTTGTAACCCACTGGCACAAACACAACTGGTGCAAATCAAATATCCACACTCACCAGAAACTTCCCATTGATGTTGAGGTCAGATTTCACATTTTGTTGTCCTTGAAAATCTTATTTTTTTTTCTGCAGGCTTACCTTTCCTCTCAACCCTTTACTCCCCCCTCTTCTACCTTTGCTGTTTAATCCCTTTTCCCCCTTCATCTCCTCTGTACGCACTCTCTCTCTTACCGTCTTTATTAGTAGTGGAATTATTCACTTGGCTTGCACCTCAGTTTGAATAAATTGAGTGTTGAACTATTGGAGAGAGGGGCTTTTTTGGCAGGCATACATTTGTGTCTGAGTATGCGTGTGTGTTATGTGTGTGTTGCGTTAACAAAGAGACAGCATTGAGAGACGACTAATCCCAGTGGAATAGCCCACTCATGTTCTGTTTGAGAGCGGCGTAATTAAAGGAGCGCACCTCTCCGAAGTCACCTATTTCAATACAAAACACTGCTTTATACAGACACACAGGCTGCGAGACACATATCCGCACCCGTGCGCGCACACACACACACACACACACACACACACACACACATACACACACACACACGGTGCTTTCTCACCCAGGCAAAACTCACTCTGTGTATAATTACATCCCAGTTCTAATTTATCCCTGGGAATATATCAAAACCTGAGGATGAGAAGGAGGGAGGGAAGGAGAGAAGGAGAGCGCGATGGTTACAGTGAGGTTCAGAGCGATCATAAGGTCAAGAGAATGTAATAAAATAATGCTGTGGTGATAAAATGATTTAACCATTTACGTTAGATTCCCAGACACGCTACTTATTTGTCTGTCTGACCAACCCAACGCCAAAGCCTGTAATAGACTCGCCTGTCCACCAGAGGATAGTGTGTCAGTGTCACGTTTTGCCTCGCTGAGGTGTGAATAATACACGTGTTTATGAAGGTGCAATGCCAGCAGGGGGCGACAAAAACACTCACTTAGGTTTAGGCAACAAAACCACTTGTTAGGTTACGGAAAAATGTCATAATTGGCCTTAAAATATGTACATAAACTAAGTACAATACTAGGGATACACTGATCCAACTTTTTCAGTCCCGATACCGATAGCGATACCTGGGCTTTTGGTATATTTAATAAGTTGTATGCCTCACTGTGTTAAAGTGACTGGGATCATTCTTTTATGTGTAAGGAAACATCCGGCTTAACGTAAACATTGCTTTCCTAACTTTGTAAAAAAAAAATTACTAATAAATACATAAATTAAATACTGTACATTTGTTGAGTTGATATTTGTTATTAGAATAATAAATCGTACACCAACAACTTGCTGAAAAATCTTAAAAATGAACAAGAATTATAATTCAAGTGTAAACCTTTTTAATGCAGCAACAAATTAGTTAAAACTTAAACAGGAATTCAAATTATAGTATATAGTATATAAACGTAGAATAGATCGGCCCCATAGTCACTGATATCCGATTCAGCTATTTGAATCGGTATTGGTCCGATATCCGCATCTGCATCCCTATACAATATGTACGGGGGGAAAAAAACGTTGCAGAAGTACGGAAAACATGTCACAAACGTCGCTAACGTAACTTATAAAACACCGTTCTCAAACACTGGTCAAAAGTCCTGTGTTTGTTGGACCCATCCAACTCCCCTCTCGCCCGCTGTAAGCTGTCTCTCTCAATTTTTAATTTACGTCACTAGCTCTGAGCATACAGACTACTGTACGTGGCGTACAAATTTCAAGCCAAAAGCAAGAACTGCATTCTTATTGCACCTTTGTGCGTTGTACATTATTGTGTCATTCATACGCCTTTCCGTGCGACTGGTCTGGTCTGTCTATCTGTCTGTCTTCTCCTTCCGTTGCAGCTTCTCTTTTCCACCACCACCGTGTTAAAACTTCTTACAGTCTTTTTTTTAACTTTTTGGCATTTTGACATTTTACCACACAAATTGAAGATGTGTTCAAAAACAGGTTGAGGGATATACACAGTTGATTGTTGTGCTGTTTCACAGACAGAAGGAAATTGCTGTTTCTCATTTGTTTGTGCATGAAACAAACAGAAACGTCTCAGTTGTTGAATGGATGTGCTCACACAGTGTTTGGCTGCAGCAGAGTACATGACCATTGACTGAATGGAAATTATGTACACACACACACACAAACACTCAGACCCACTAACACACATCTTCAGTGTTGACATCTATCATGTCTGCCCTGTCTGTCAACGTTTGATGAGGTTACACCCCAGTCCAGCTCAAAGCCTTCCCCTTTTCCCTGTCCCTGCTTGATGAGGTCACTCCTTTCACTCGGTGATGAGGTGCGGTCCAGCCAACCTTCAATCTGACCACTGACAGGATGGTGACCGCAACTGACCCAGTCCCGTATAGCCAGAGGAAACTTCTTGGGCATTGCACCCCAATGCCCCCCCATTGGCTATGGGCCCGAACTGACCTGGTGTGTGTGTATGTGTATGTGTATGTGTATGTGTATTTGTGTGTGTATGTGTGTGTGTGTGTGTGTGTGTGTGTGTGTGTGTGTGTGTGTGTGTGTGTGTGTGTGTGTGTGTGTGTGTGTGTGTGTGTGTGAGTGTGTATATCTTCCTGTGGAAAAAACATTCTATCCTCTTTGCAAATGATTGAACTTGATGCAGGTTGCACTAAATACCACAGAAAATATATTTAACAGAACAGTGTGTAACATTTTGATTTAATCTATTAGCAGAAATGGAATATAATATTCATAACTATGTTTTCATTAGTGTATAATCACCTGAATCTAAGAATCGTTGTGTTTTCGTTAGCTTCGAATGAGCCCTTCATATCTACATAAGGAGCGGGTCCTCTTCACGGAGTCCGCTATGGTGTTCCGCCATGTTTCTACAGTAGCCCAGAACGGACAAACCAAACACTGGCTCTAGAGAGAGCCTTTCACGTTTTTACATTACCTGAAGGCCACCGTAGTTCTCCGACACGCTTGTGAAACTGCGGTAACTGAAGCATGGTAAGGATGGCCTCTGAGTGAGGCGAACAGCGTTACCACGGTTTTGCACTCGGCGGCTCACGTTACCGCTATCTTGGAAAGGGAGGAGTGAGCGGAGGGATACTCAGTTGTATTCTGAAACCACACCACTAGATGCCGCCAAACCCTACACGCTGTACCTTTAACTGTAAACTTAATTTTTGAAGGACGCATGAGATGAGGTGTATGTATGTATTGGTGCTTGTGTGTGAGTCTTAATACATTTATATGTAACAGTATAGTTTAGATAAGTTTAGAGTAGGTTATTGCTCCCTTTTTATAAACGCCAAGGTCACCTTCTCCATATGACTCTCATTCACACCCTCTTTTTTGTCACCTCATTATACACACATCTCTCTCCCTCTCCCTCTCTCTGTATAGTATCTGTCTGTCTCTGTCTCTGTCAAACACACCTCTGTCTTCCTAGCTGTGAATCCTGCCTGACCTTTGTATGGAATAACAGGGCTGTCACATGGCTCTCTGTTCTAAAGAAATCACAACATACATCCCCTAGGTTTATAAGCATCTGAGTGCACGTGTGAGCGTCTGTCGTCTGTGTGATTAAATGTTTAGATTTATTTTTTACTCTGTGATTGCCTTTTTGAAACCGCTGCGCACACCGCCACACAAAGCTGTTACGCTGCACTGTATACAGTAGACGTAGTCGTGAGATATGATTGTAGATGTGTGAATGCATAAGCTTTGGTTTGCTATGCACGTGTGTGTGTGTGTGTTTGAACATGGGTGTGTGTGTGTGTAACTTCCATGTACCCTCCTCCAAAGGTTACCCGGACAGAGTTTTGGTGACAGGCTCCAGAAAGCCCCCCTAAACCCAGCAGCTTTTCCCAGCAGCTGGTGTTCTCTCCTTGGCCTTGATCACCATCACTGCCCCTTCCCTCCCTGGAGGTGCCTGGGTGGACACACACACACACACACACACACACACACACACACACACACACACACACACACTCACACATGCACAGATTTAAGTAAGTAAGTGTTGTAATTAAAGCCATGACATCTCAAAATGTTTTCCAGTGTGACAGGTCATCTTACTTGATTTATCCACTGATCATTTTTATATTAATTTTACCAGTATGTGACATCTATGCAGGTGTGTTGGTGAAAGCCTACGAAATGTTGATTATTTGACCAAACTGAATGGTTCCATCTGCTCATTTACCATCTATGCATATGTTCTGCAAAGCAAAACAACAGTCCCAAGCCTCTGAGTGTGTCACTCTCTGTGATTGTGGAAGATGAAACACTGAAAACCTCAATTCAGCTGCAATGTGAGCATGTGTTGACTGAGCTTATGCATATGTAAGCTAGCTGTCTATATGGACATTATACAGTATACAGTACATTCACGTGTGCAAGGAGGTGTGCCTGACATACGACGTGTCTGTGTGTGTGTGTGTGTGTGTGTACCCTCATCTTTGTGAGGACCAAATGTTCTCACGATGAGTGTAGAGGAAGGCAACCTCTTTAAAGCCAGGACATTTTTAGGTGCTACTTCCTTGGTTATTTCTGACCTGGGGATTTAAGGCTAGGTTTAGATTAAAGTGAGGGTAGGCAGTATATTTTTGGCATCATTGGGCAAAAATTCCATAATAACCTTTCAGCATATTGTAATTCAAGTGCTCTGAGAAATAACTAGACTTCTGCACCTCCTCATGGCTCTGTTTTCAGGCTTTAAAAATCTAGCACGTGAAGGGAGACTTTGGTCAATCACAGGTCATTTCAGAGAGAGAGCGTTCCTATTGGCTGTGCTCCGGCTGGTGGGCGGCGCTTGGTATTTCCTCAACTGTTCTCCACATGGCTGCCGGGTCACAAACTTTTTCCACAAGATGTTTCTGGAAACATTTGAGGCGAGAAATAGGCATTACAGTAACAGAATATTAATTCATATTTGATCAGTGCTGTCTAGTTTGACCATTTGGTCGGAGTTTGCGAGTGATTGACAGCTGTTCAGAGACGGCAGGCTCCAGTTCGGCTCTGATTGTTTACCTCCGGTCTGTGAAATCTTGCAGATGCCATTAAGAGCACCTTACTACTAATACTTTTTTTTAATAATATTTCTCCATTTCTACCCACTGCTGCTTTCAGGTAGGCAAACTTGTCACCTTTCAAGGAAGTAGGCCGTTTTGAATCCAAAATAGGTCACCTACGTGATTCGTGCAGGGAGGGGGGTCTCTCTGGGTCGTCCGTTTTTGAGTACCCGCATGCCTTAAGATAAGAATCCCTTACCTCTGACTTCTTTATGTTAAGATAATATTGTGAATACTGTCATAACCGCAATGTAATTCAAATATTTGCTTTTGGATTTGAGATTCCCCAATCGATTGGCCACTGGTCGAAAACGGTCGATTGGCCACTGATCGGCCATGACTGGTGACCGGCCCATCAGTCTCATATCCTATCCGTTTTTTGGCCAGCCAAATTTACACACATGTGCTGCGTGATAGTTTTATGTCACGCACAGAGCGGCACAGACAGTAATGCCCCAGTCACACACACACGACTTGAAGTAGCCTAATCATGTCACTTGAGAAGGAGGCAAATGCCAAGTTCACTGAAAACGTTGGAAGCTGAATTGAAATGACCTTGTGACAGTTTTTCTTTAAGTTGAAGTGGTTGTGATATCAATTTATTTGCAGCTCTTACCTGTTTGCATCTCTGATTAAGGTTATGAATAAGTTTAGGTCAAGTATTAAGATAGGGCTGTAGAATTATGGTTCAGTTCAAAACACATGACATTTATCAATATTTGTTAGTTATCACTTTATATAAACCTAAATTGCATCTGTGAAAACTAGTGTTGTCACGATACTGGAATTTTTGACATAAAATACCTTGAAAAATATCGATATTCAATACCATTTTTGATACCAATTTACACAACATTGAGTGCATAAAATGTTTGATTTTTATTTAAAGATAAATAGCAGTGTGTGTGTGTGTGTGTCAACTCACTATCTGAGAGAAGAGAGAGCAGAAAGCGCAACTGGTATCCGTGTATCGATGCTTTGAAAATGAGTATTGAAAAAGTTTCAAATGTTCAGTATCGATACTTCAACACTAGTGAAAACGCACTTCTGCAGCCCAATTTGTATTGTTCATTTATTGTTAATAATAATTTATAATATTGAATTTATATATTTTGAATTCATATTATATCACTGTTGCTGTGTTGCTAAATTTGTATTATTTATTGCTTAAAAATAAAATAAAATAAAATAAATAAATAAAAATATAGTCCTAATGGAACATCCTTGGAAACATAGATGAACACGCTCTCTCACTCACTCACTCACACACATCCTGAAATGAACTGCAGCTAAAGTGTAAGTGTAGTGTTTATCTAATAACACCTTGTGACTGCAAAACCTCTCACTGCTATTACCCCAATTGGACAGTTTGGTGACAGAGGTGTCTTTTCAGGTCTCCATCTCACTTTTTCTTCCCTGCTTTGAGATTCTTGCAATGTCTTGCTATCTCTCTCTCTCTCTCTCTCCCACACATACACACTCACACACTCTCGATCTCCCTCTTTTCCTTCTTTTTCTCTCCCTGGGTTCAGTGGGTAGCCGGTTGGAGGGCCGTGCAGGGGGTCTGTGGTCAAATTGGCCGTTTCCACACTGTATTCTGCTGTACCTGCTGACAGAGCTATCAGATAACTTAGCTCCATCTCTCTCCTCCCTGCTGGCAATAGAACTGTGTGTGTTTGCGTGCAGGCGGGTGGGTGTGTGGGTCTGTGGTTGTGTGTTGTTGTGTGTGAGTATGTGAGAGGATTTTAGGTGCATTGATGATATTGGCTTTTATTCATGAGTTTTTATTATTGGTATGATTTTGTAATTTATGATGATTTCATTTTGCATGCTATATAGATATACACACACTCACACATTAAGTCTGTGTGCTGCAGTTGGCTGTAAACTGACCAGAGTCCATAGCTCCCTCTGTTGGCTAGTGGGGAACTACAATCTCTCCCTCTCTCCCTCTCTCTGTCTCTCTGTCTCTCCTGCGTTGGCAGCTCTGTTTCCCTTTACAAAAGCAGCAAAAGCAAAAGTTCAATATTGTGTGTTTTGTAAAATTTCCAAATTGCTTCTTTTAAATTTTTGTTCCAGCTTTACTTAGTTGTAATAATTAAATATAACTAATTATCATTAAATATCAATAAGAAAAAAACACCAGGTGCTATTTAATTATCAACCCAAAAGTAATGTTTTTGTGAATCAGTCGTACAGGAGCTTTGTTTGCAGTCTTAGCCTCAGTCTAGTGATATACTGTATGTGTGTGTGACTGGCACATATGTGTCGATGGGTGGCCTGAGGTCAGCTGCTTAAGTGACCGCCTCCTGAATTTGTTAAAGACCGTTTTGACCAGCACAGACACGCACACACACACACACACACACACGTATACGCAGGCACACACACTGCCCCGAATGAACTTGCTGTGGCCTATCGAGTGGTGTGATTGATGTCAGTGAGAGTTGCAATGGATAATTCTTCCACAGATGTCAACAGGCTGCCACCACAGGGTCAAAACACACACGCACACACACGCACATACACACACACACACACGCACATACACACACGCACATACACACACACACAAAATCACAGACAATCGACAAGAGTGAGAGATCAGCAGTGTACAGAGTACAATAGCCGTCACTGGGAAGATGGTGCAAACAAGCCCATTCACACGCGCACACACATACAATAATTAACTATGATTGTATTCTACATTTTGACTGCATTGGGTGCTTTTTATTATAGAGTATGTATTTTATCCACAGTCTTGTACAAATCATGGGAATGTGATTGCCAGGGAGCCGACACACACACACACACACACACACACACACACAAACACACAGGGTATTTCCCTGGCTTTTACTGTAATAGCTTTGTGTTTAAGAGGTTTGCGTGGCAGCCGGGTTTGTCCAGCGAGAGAGAGAAGTGGCCTTAAGGGGTCACTGTCAACATACACACTGACTGAGAACCAATCAATAGTCGGGGGGGCAGGGTGGGTGGTGATGGGGGTCAGAGAGGGAAAAGAGGAGCGAGGCAGAAAGAGAGAAGGAGCTAAGGTTGTTTCAGGGTTCAACTAAAATCACTGGGATTTTCTGGCGGCAACAGAAGATTCAGAAGCGTGTTGACATTCGAAAAAGCACAGCTCTGTTTATGATTTTGTGTGCGTAGTATAGAACTTTATCGTCGCACCATAACAATTCTTTCCTATTTACATAATAGAGAAAATCTTGTTAAAGCATCTCTCACAGCACATATGCAGAGTGAAACCTGATCCTTAGATTTCATTCTTATGCTTTCTTTCATCAAACACATTGCTGCTTGTACTAAAACTGGCTGTCAGTTTCCTAAAAACAATTTTTAATCCAAACTGCATACATGCATGAATTACAAAATGTGGAACTCTGGCAAGAAAAGTGTCATTGAATATATCCTAAAGTAAACCGCAGCAAAGAAGTACGCCTCCATGAACACGATCAGTTCATCACAGGCACACCGTTTAATTTATCTTTGTGTAAGTCACATCGCTGTTTTTGTTTGTAGTGTACAGCCCTGAAATGTGTGAATTTATCTTCACATCCCTCTCCTCTCATTGTTTCACTTATAGTAATCATCTATATGATGATGTTTTGGTATATTTTGCAATTAATTCCCCATAAACAGATTTAATATTTCAATACATATAATGTTGAGCAAAACGTTAAATCTATGTATCGTAATCTTTCCACACAGATGAAGAGATTGCGGATGCTTGTGTTTGTATCCATTTGTGTATGTGTGTGATAGAGACAGAGGTTTTGGTAAAGGATTTGTTTGCCCAGTAGTGACGGCAGCATTGATTCACACTCATCTTTGTCGATGCTTATAAGCCCCTGGATACATCATAACTCTCTCTGTGTGTGTGTGTGTGTGTGTGTGTGTGTGTGTTGACATGGACCTCATATAGCATCTGTGTATACATGCATTTGAATGCATGTACCTCTGTGCAAATGGCAAACGTCATATAGGCCCCTTTCTTTGTCGTCTATGTTGCTCCTCAAAAATGATTTCCCATGTTGTGCATGTTTGTAAACTGCTCAACCATTAGACCATTTTATTCTTGAAAAGACCCTAGAAACAACTCAACATTAGCATTATGATGCGTTGGACTGGACTTTTAGCCTGAATGTCAGAGTAAAGGCTTTTTTTTTTGTGCGTTTAATTCGCACATCAGTATTTTTTCGCACCACGAATAAAGGCATCAACCAATCCCGTTGTGCAGAGCGGGTTGAGTTGCGCCTATATTTAATGAAACAACAACACGGTGGCCGAAGTCCGAACCAGGACGGAAAACTTTATTACTCCTTTCAACAATGACAAAGGCAGCGCAGACCAGATCCACTCCTTCCGCTCTTATCTTTCAGTGTCGTATTGTATAGATAACTCCTCTTTTAAACTTCACCAATCAGTCGTTCCTCGTCCATTGTGGCGCTTTCAAAGCGAGCGACAAGAATGAATAGAAACAAGGCCTCTGACAAAGCGCTGCGTAGCTCGTGGCCAGCTAGGACACTGTGTCATGGACATAATGTGCGAAAAAAAAATACTTGAATTGTTCAAACTTACGTGTTTTTTTTAGAACGAATATTCCAATTTTTACAGCCCTATTAGACATACAGTATATCGATATATTCACAGGCGAGCATTTTTGTGTTGTTTATTAGTCATGTCCCCGCTGTGTAAAGGCCTTTAACCTGATTCTGCTTATACAAAGGCAGATAAACCAAGTTTCAGTATTATCCTGAACTCACTATCCATAGTGTCGTGTGTGTGTCACTTCATGTTTCTCTCTATTCCTGTTTTTATTAGAATCACAGTTGGTTTTACTTAACGCAACAACTTAAATGTGCAGTAGATATTAAGTTATTTGCCTTGGTTATGTATGTCAATGCTGCACATTCTCTGGGTCAGAAGAACTCCTCCATGGAGCTCCACACAGATGCTTTATCAGCATACGACACCAATATTAACATCCTATAATGCATTCTGTGTCGTCACTTCAAGGGAGAAAATGGGTGTTTTAGTAAAGTCATAATATTGGGATGTTCTACTGTCAACCAACAAAGCTGTGGTGTGAAACGTTTGACTTGTTTGTGAATGTGTGTGAGAGAAAGAGAGAGAGCGAGAGAGGTTGTAGTTACTGTTGCACACACACACACACACACACACACACACACACACGTACATCAAAGCAGAGATTGGTTTCAGGAAATGTTTTATTATCTGTTCTCTTCCAAAGCTGCTAATCACAACCACTCTCTTTCATCTTTGCATCCCCCCTTTCCACCCCTCCGATTTCTTTCTCTCTATCTCCCTCTCTCCTCCACACTTCTCCCTCTCCCCTCCTTTCCATCCTGCGTGCGTTGGAAAAGTCAGATAGAAAAGAGGAAAACATTTTTTTTAAAGAAAGAAAGAAATAGAAGAAGCAGATCCGAGTCTCCCTGTAGGTTTCCCTGCCTCTCTCGTAATGTTCTCTTTTCTCGTTCCTCCGTCTCCTCCTGTCTCTGAGGCCGAGGAGCGGTGAGATAATTCTCCTGGAGAATCTCTCTCGCGACGACAATACCCACATTCCAAGTTGTTAGAAATATCAGAAAACGCTGGGAATATACAACCTGCTGGTGCCGAGACGGCAGGGAGCTCGACAAAACAGCAAGCGGCGGGGAAAACCTTGTCCCAATCATTCCCAAATCATTCCACAACAAAGGACAAGGGCCTCGGAATTGCCATAATCCCGTATTTTACTGCTGAGCTGTGATGGGCTCTGCTGTACCGTGTCTCTGTGTGTGTGTTTGCAGTGTGACATATTATTTAGGTTCAGGTTTTTAGGGTCAAGCTTACACTTTGTCCCTTTGATCTTGCAATTCTCTCGACTTGATTAGGTCAATTTTGTGTTTTTGTGATTTCTCCCTGAAAAATGCCTCACAGCACGGTGCAACTCAAACGTTAAGCCTTTGCTTGAGATATTTATACATTGAAACTTTCTTTAATGGTGTTTAAAAGCAAAGAAAGACTATGTTTTTTTTCCCCACATTGTCTTTTTCCAACATTGCAGTTACATGATGAGAGTAATAGAGATCAGTGGAGAGAGACTTTTGAGAAAGAAACAGAAAGGTTGGCTGATAAAGAGACAAAGAATGAAAGAAAGAAAGAAGGAGAGCGGGATGTCTTGCTTTAAATCTTTCCTCCACCTGTCTCTTTCTCCTCTCTCCGCTCCCTCCTTTCCTTCCTCCCTCCCTCTCTCTTCCCCTCTACCGCTCTTTGTCTGATCCCTCCCTCTCCACCTGCTCTTCTCCCTCTCTCTCTCTCTCTCTCCCGCCTCGTCTCCACCCCTTACCCCGCCCCTCCCCGCAGCCATTGGTCAAGCATCCACCAATCACAGCAGAAGCGGGGCCTGAGGGACTGCATATGCAAAGCGCTGCTTAATATTCATGAGCTGCTATCGGGGCTTTAAGTCGTTGATTAGGACAGCGGCACAGCTTTCCGTCCCAACTGCCTGGCTGGCTGGCTGTGTGTGTACCTATAGCCCCCTCTCTCCCCGGCTGTCACATACACACACCGCGCGCACACACACACGCTCCCTCACATCTACACACACACGCAGAGTCGATCAGTGCAGGCAGCGCAGAGCCTGGTAATTGTATTGCTCCCTCCAAGCGGAAGGAAGGACCGAGAGAGAGAGAGAGGAAGACCGGAGAAAGAAGAGGAGGAGAGATATAAAAACTTTGATTTTTTTTAAATTTTCTTGTTTTTTTTCCCTGGAGGAGGTTGTCATGACAATGACCCGGTATCGCCGATGGAGTCGGTAGGACACCCGTTATCCGAGTGTTTTTTAATGCACTCTGAACAAGAGTAGGTAAATTTTACCTTTTTATCCTTTTATCCATCATTCAACTTGTCATTGTCATTGTCTTTCATTGTGTGTGTGTGTGTGTGTGTGTGTGTGTGTGAGAGTGTTTGTGTGTGTATATATGTGCTGGTATGCAGCGGAGGTGGCCGGCACCATGTCAAGGTTGTTTCTGCTGTCAGGTAGCACGCGTTCACTGTCTGTGTGTGTGTGTGTCTGTGTGTGTGTGTGTGGCTGCAGTATCTGGACAGCAGCTCTTACTCAGTGGGTAGAAGAGCAGAATTTCTGTCCCTCCACCTGAGAGTGAGGCATGCACACAAACACACCTGCATACACACACACAAACACTCATGAGAGACACAGTTTCTCCTTCACTTTCTCTGTTTTGAAGACATTGTTTGACTTTGAGTCAAAATTGTTCTCAGGACAAACTCAGTCAGAGTGTGTCTCCTTTTGTGTATGCTTGTGCACGTGTGTTTTTATATATGTGTGTTCGTCCAAGCAGAGAATCAGAGAGGTAACGGGGCATTGAGGTTACAGGACTAGCGTGGGGAGACGGGAGGAGAAGGGCCCATAAGAGAGGAGGGGAGGAGGAGAGGGGGAGAGCTGCGCTCTTAAATGCCAGAGGAGGTAGAATTTCAGACGGGCAGCCCAGCGTGTGGCCCCGCACAGGAATTAGAGACAGTTACACACACACTCACGCACACACACACACACACACACACACACACAAACAAGCGAGTGGCGCTGAGCTGCTCCTTTAGCCAGCGCTTTGCTCTTTTTAGGTGAATGTTGAAGACGCTGTTAGAAATGCAGATTAACTGATTGGCGGAACGGACAGCAGAGTGTGTGTGTGTGTGTGTGTGTGTGTGTGTGTGCGTGTGTGTGTTATTGTGCGAATACATTGCAAAGTGCGTTTTATGAAAATGCACAAAAGGACAAACAAAGTCAAAGATTAAAGTGTTGTAAATATACTAATATACACTTACACACTTTGTCCTTTTTCAAACATTACAATGTAAAACATGAGTGTAATTCAGTAGGTGGTGGGCACACTATGCATTCACTAATGGCACTGATACTGTCGGATTTGCATCGCCATTAATTAATGCTAGGATTTTAGTAAATATATATAGAAATAAAAATACATGTATAGGGTAGTTTACTTCCAAGTGGTCATGTCTTTTTAGTGAATAAATTGAAATGAGTTACACAGAATCACAGGCTCAGTTTAGGTTCAGTGTCCTTACGGTAGAAAGTCGGAGGTGGAGAACTGAAAGGACAAAGTCAAAGCAGAAGAATGATGATTTTTCTCATGTGTTTTCCTAACATGACATCATTAAGATTTTTAAAGAAACTGACATTTTTTGTGTACTTTGAAGCTGTCCTTGATGTTTGTGTGTGTGTGTGTGTACGTGTGTGTGTGTGTGTATCTTTCTTACATGTTGAGACCCTCTCACCTCCACAGTATGTGGAATAGAGAGGAACATTTTTAAGTAAAAAGGGCAGCTGGTGAAATAATCCCACTTCTTTGCCACTGAAACTTGTCTTTCATCATTTTAAGAAACTGATTTTTGGTAGTTTGTTTTCAGTTATGATTAGATTTGCAACATATAATAGAGATTTGCAAATGCTTAAAGAGTGATTCCTTTTGCAAAATTTTAAATTTATTGAAACATTAATAATATTCAAAATAAAACACCCAAAGGGTTTTTTAATCATTATTTTTTAAATAGCTGTACAATGTCGTAAATAAGGCTTTTGGTGAGTTTGAGGTTTTGATCTAAACAAATTCTCTAAAGAACAACCTTTCACATTGAGCATGTTGATTTCTTTTTGTAAATCAAATGAGTGGATGTCCAGAGCAAAGTCTGAATTCAGAACAGTTTCAACTGTAAGGACTCAACCATGTACACTGTACCTGAACAGAGTCTGTGCGCTGCAAACAGTGTGGTGTATTTTAGGAACCAATAGCAATTCAGGTTGAAAACCTTGTTTTTTAATTGTGAATTAGACAAGAAAAGTGAACACTTCTGGCCAGGTTTTGGTGAAGAAGTGTAAAGCGTGAGAGCTGTTTTTAGAAATTAAGCACAAATATGTTGACGGAAAAACACACTTTCTTGTCATGTTAGCAGTGCTGCTTTATCTGTGTGTATTTCTGCAAGTGCACGTAAACTGGGAACGCACTCACAAATTTTAGAAATCCTCTAGTCCATCCTTGCATCTGTCCGTCTGTCCGCTCCTCCATCCATTCATCCATTCATCCACCGTTGTCTTTTCTCTGCTCAGGCTTCCCCTCCTTTGCTCTCAGGCACTGCTTTCCTGCACTAATTAAAATATTAGGGATAATGATCATACCGATAATAATAATAATAACAACAAGTACCGCTTAAGCTGTTAACATAATTGCATTCCCCTCATGCCACCATATACATACCATTTGCATATCATTAAGATATATTTCCTACAGTGACTTTAGTGAATTTGGTGTTTTTTGTCAGTGGGTGTGAAGGAGACGGCTGGTGAGAATCACACAGCGGCCGTGCTGATCATTCAGTCAGAGGTTTGCAGTGTGAGAGATAGCAGCATAAATGATTTCGGTCATTTTCATATTGTGATTTTTCTCTATATTTAATTATTGTATTTAATTACAAGGAAATTCCGTGCAAATAAATAGTTTGTGATTGTGAGTGAAAGTCTAAATTTCTGTGTCTGATGAATAACAGTTTGTTGCATGTTTGAAATTGCACTCAGTCAAAGTGTGATGAATAAATGTAAATTCATCAGCTGGAAAAATATGAAATCATTTAGTTATATTGATATTTATTTGCCATTTGAACAGATTTAATGATTAATCGGGTGCACACGATAGCGCTCGAGTGTTTCATCTTGATGTGTCAAGACAGCAGTGAAAGCCATGCAACAGACAAATCACATTGTTTCTGTAAATTTTCGGAGCAATCCCATGACCTTAATGATTTGATAATTTGATAATGATTTGTTTTTATTCTGATTTTCATGGTGACATAATGTAATTTAGATAAATTAACAGAAGAAAATTTCAAAACTTGGAGTCTGATCGTTCTGCTCACCCTCTGTCAGTTCAAAATATCAGCAAGTGCTATTTAACTAAAACCTAAATAGAGCAGCTTTGTAATAATGTCGTAGTCACTTCTAAAAAGGTAAAGATCACCTGCCTTTTCTTTTTAAATCTGTGATGAAAAATATGGACGAAAGCAAAGAAAGTATTGCTCGTTTCTTGTCTAAGAAAATTTAGAAAATGTATTCTATTTCTCTCTGCCTTTTTCTTTTTGTCAGTCTTTCGTGCACTCTTTTTCTCAGGCCATGAGGGAGAGAAAGCAGTAGAGAGGGAGAGAGAGAGAGAGGTAAAGCTGACTGGAGGGAGGGACGGGGGTGGGGGGGGGGACCAAAGAGAGATTGCGTAAATTAAAATCCTTTTAATCTCCTTATAAAATCATTTACTTAATTCATCTGTCAAAGCATGTCAATATGTGCCGCACTGATTTGTTGGCTGTGTGTACGAGTGTGTGAGCGTGTGTGTGTGTGTGTGTGTGTGTGTGTGTGTGTGCGCATTTGCATCTGTTTGTTGTCATGCATTGGTTCGTGCCTGCCTGTCCACATTTTGTGTGTGTGTGTGTGTGTGTGTGTGTGTGTGTGTGACCTATTGGTGGCCTGTATGAGGAGGTGTTCTTCTTTTTGTGTGTCTGTCCGTGTGTCCCTACGGCGTTCGTTGTCTGTCAGTTTTTGCATTGTCTAAGCCTCCACACACGCACTAACACCCACAGAAACACACACACACACACACTCTCTCTCTCATGTGAAGGGTCCGGGGCATTCCAGTGGTTATTCAGTCCCGTAAAGAGAGAGAGATGCAATGAGAGAGACAGACCGAGCTAGAGGTGGGAAGGAGGAGGAGGAGGAGGAGGAGGGTGGGGGGTAGCTTTTGTCTGACACCAGCACTTAGGGGTCCGCTGGACACACATGTACGCATGAACGCACGCATGCATGCACACACACACCCTCACACACATTTTTTTGTGCATTTGCAGCTAAAAAGTAACCAAATTGTGGCAAAAATGCAATTGCACATTCATACACGTATGCAGATATTGAAGACACACCATCACACACACACACATTTGTAAAGCTTTGATGATGTGAATTTCTCTGATTTATGCTCAATCCATCACTTCAGTGTGTGTGCGCGTGTGTGTGTGTGTCATGGGTCAGTGCCGGCCTTTATGTGTTGAAAGAGCAGTAAGAGAGACTGTACCAGCTGTGACACACACACACTCGCTGCAATTAGCCATTACACCACACTGACGGTGAAGCTAAACGTGCGTGTGTGTGTGTGTGTGCGTGTGTGTGTGTGTGTGTGTGTGTGTGTGTGTGTGTGTGTGTATGTGTGTGTGATTGAATGCCAAAGCGCTGATTGAAAGAACAGAGAGAGTGATATATAGTGAGAGGCAACGCCGCTCATCTCTTCTCATCTCTTATCTTTCCCTCCCTCCACGACGCTCATCCGCTCATTCCTCGCACTCCGCCATCCATACATCAAAATGTGCATTCATTTGTTATTACTCTTATCACAATCTATCAAATTATTTACACTTTGACTAAGAATTACTCTTCTTATCGCTGCGTACCGACTTTTTTCTGTCTCATTCGAGCCTACTTTTTTGACGTTTATGTGACAGTGTAGAGAGATGCGGAGGAAAAAGGTGCAGATTTGAGCTTTCAGTTTCGAAAGCATGTCCTTCTTTTGAGAAATTTTAACACGTCTTTTTACAGATCTGACCATTTGATTTTAGGGAATACTGACTTTTCTTAATTTATGTCTTATTTCGCATTGCTATTGTCACTGCTGTGGCTTTATTGTTTTTTGCGAAGGAGTCACAAAATTGTGATTTCAGCTGTTCACTTGGTAAATTATTGAGCTGCGCTTCAGAACAGGAGACCGGTGTATGTATGTAGGTGTGTGCGTGTGCCTGTGTGCGTGCGTGCATGTGTGTGTGTGTGGGGGGGGGGAGCACCCATAGTGTCGTGCTCAGGGCCTCTAATGCTGCCTCTCACTCCTAATGGGAGGAGACAGCGGAGACTGGGCCACAATAGAACAGATTTAGATGGAGAGGTGCTGTGTATGCGTGTGAGTGTGTGTGTGTGCAAGAGCGTGTGTATGTATGCAAGTGTGTGTGTGAGTGTGTGTGTGTGTGTGTGTGTGTGTGTGTGTGTGTGTGTGTGTGTGTGTTTGTGTGTGCATGAGTTAAAGAGGATCGAGAGAATGATGCAGGTTCAAACGCCTTGTCTGTCTTTTGCACTTTTTTCTGTTTTGCTGTTTCTCTCTCTCTCTCTGTGTGTCCGTTGGGAGAGTCCTATAGATCGGCTGGTTGGATAGTTCTCCCCCTCTACATGCCCAGGCCGTGTATAGTATGATTAAATTGTCATTGTTTCGACAGTGTGTAAGCGGGGTTCAAAAACACAAAAAGGGAAAGATCCAGTAGAAAAGGGACATGGATGGAGACTAAGAGAGAGGGAGAGAGAAATGAATGACCATGTCGCCTTCCGACTGACAGTGAAATATTCCTCCTCTCATCCTCCCATCATGCTTCATGTGTGTGCCTGATGGGGAGAGAATGACAGGCCAGCCCACCACCCCACCTCTCTCTTTAGTCTGCCTCTCTCTGCTTTTTCTATTTCTGTGTGTCGTCTGTGCACTTGGCATCTCCGTTGGTGTAATTTACCAACTTTATCAAATGCGCATGACAAATAAACTCCACCACTGGTTATACGTGCTCACTAAATTTACTGTAAACTCAGACGTCTTGGTACTTTACAAAAGCACATCTTTTTTCTAAATCTCTGAATTGTGATTCAATAACACTTGAGAAGTCTTAAGTAACAACACTCATGGGATTCTTGGGATAAAGAAAAAGGAGAAAATTTCAAAAAAATGTTTTTATACTTTCCTCTATTTGCTCCATGTCGGCTCATCCCCTCCAAACTTTAATAGATTTGTTTTACTCAAGTTCATCACCATAGGATAGAAAGTATTCAAAATTGCATGGCAACTTTGAAATGCAATACATATGTTATTGAAATAAATAGCAATTGCAAAACAGCAATTTTCTTAACGTTGGTTAACGATTTTATGTTTTTCTTTTCTTTCTCGCTCTGTCTCGACTTGTCACCTCATGTTATAAAGCAGTTTATTACAAAAACAAACAAGTGAAACCTACTCTCTTAATGCAAATATATTGGTATATAATCCGTGCTTGTTTGTGTAAAATGCATGATAAGAAACGTAGATATAAAAGTTGATCGTATCATTCACATTTCGTTGTGTTTTGGAGGAAAAAGAAGGAGGATGTTGAGGATACAAAGCAGCTCATTCTGCAGATTATTTTTGTTGAACGAAAAGCTCGACATTGTTTCTTTGCCCCTCAAATTCCCAGCGATTCATGTCAGTCACTCACATTGTTGTGCACATGTGTATCTGAGTGTGACCGTAAAAGAAAAATGCATGTGTGGGTATGGCCCGTGTTTCTGTGTGTGTTTCTGTGTGTGTTTTAACTCTGTGTCTGCGCAGGTTCGGACTTAAATTACTTAAGTTGTACTTGTGACATTGTAAAAACTATGTTGATGCAAGTTCAATTAAATATTTACTATACGCCTTCGATTTTCAAAAATATTAATCTGGTTTCAAATTTGAGCGCCACAATCTGCCTTTTTCACAAACAAACTAAAGAGCATATCTGACGAGATGAAACCGAACAAGCACTTTATATATTTAGAAATGCGGAAATGCCCACCGCTTCGATCACTGTTTTCAAACCTTTTCAGGTATGTCGTGGCACTTCGTGTCCTCAGTAGGTGCGTTCCTCTACGCAGCTGATGCACACTTTTCTTGACCTCCGCAGATAATTCATTTCCCTTCCTTTATCCCCGTCTTCCTTCACCATTCAACCCCCCCGCCCCACACACACACACACACACACACACACACACACTCCTCCTCTCCCTCCCCACACACCCCTCCCTCATGGAGCTGTCACCTTTCTGCACCCGCTCAGTCCCTATTAAGGCCGACAGCCCATCTGCCGCCTGCCCCGCTAACAGCTCCCGTCGCTAACGCTAACGCGCACACACATCCACATCCACTCAGACACACAAAGGGCTGCAGCGCCAAAACCCCACCTGCCCCGACGCACGCGCAGACAAACACAGTCACACACATATAAATATATTTATATGCACGCGGTATTTGTGATTATCTAATGATCGTTTTAACGTCTCCCCGACACACACACAAATACATGTCGTTGTCAGATTCTATTTATGAGACTTGATGTTTTACAAATATGTCATTACTATATCACACATGCAGATATTAAATTTACATTTTTAACAATTATATGACAATATTATCAGGAATAACTAACATTTGTGAGTCATATCTCACCACCGAGCCTAGTGATTTACAAAACGGAGCCACAGTTTTATTGTTTTAGATGCAAGAAACGTAACAGTTTAAAAGGAAAATATATTTTCTATCTTTTTTTCTATTTGTCTGGCGGTTGTTATTGCATATTGTTTTACGCGAAAGTGTGTATTTATGCTCTACTCAAGCAGAGGAGGTGGTCTGGATTATCCTGCAAATGAATTTGTTGTCTTCATTTTTTGTTCATTTGTGTTCTTCATATGTGCGTATGACACCTATGCAACAGTGTTTTTCTTTATGAAACTATTTTGATGTGGATATTTATCGTAAATGTGAGTGGAAGACATCACACCGCCCTGACTAGAGGGGTAATTACGTAGGGCAGTTGCAGCCCTGTGTGTGTGTATGTGTGTGTGTATGTGTGTGTGTTGTGGCATTTGCTCCCTTCAGGGATAGGTGCGTTTTGCATTAGCAAGAATGGCAACTGTCTCATCAATCACTGCATCACCATGTCACACACACACACACACACACACACACACACACACACACAGACACACACGTACGTCCATACACACACACATACTGTGTCATGGTCATTCTGTTCACAGATGGGCCAGCAACACATGAGCGAGTCACTGAGCATCAGAAAGACACCCACGATCTCCATACTTTTACACACACACACACACACACACACACACAAACCTTCTCACATCCACAATGTGAGCGTGTGTGTGTGTGTGTGTGTGTGTGTGTGCTGGTGCCGCTTACATGTAGTGACAGGAGCGTGAAATAGGTCAGGTAGAATCACATAGGTTAATACTCCTCTCCTTTATTCTCTCCTTTTACTTTGTACATACGCATATATAAATATTTATGACCTGAGCTATTTATGTTGTTGATGTGTAAGTACTTTTATGAATTTGAATGCTTAAAATGAAAGGTTTCTTTAAATAATCTGAATCCGTTCAGGTAGAGATTAAATTTAATTAAATTATACGTATTTAGTACTGCACAAATACCACGTCTACTGTAAGATTTCCCTGCATTGAACAGAACATTCAAACCGCTGTTGATGCCTGATTTAAATGATTGTCAGCTGATTTTAAGATGCCTTTTAGCCCAAATTGAATCTCCTGGAATGAATAAAGACTTGAAAAAAAAATATCCGATTACCTTGCCATAAGGTATAATGTAATAAAACAGAATCTCCATTTGTAATCCCCAACAGTTTAATGCTATTGGCAGACCGGAGGTGATTTCTGAAAATCAAAAAGCCTTTCGTTGTTTAGCTAAAATATTGAAATAGTGATTTATCATAGAACTTGGTAAAGTTTTCTTTCTAAAATTGCATCTCATGGTTCATGGTAATGAGGATGTAAAGCTAAACAAGATTCTTCACACTTCCAATGTTTTTATTCCTCTTTATTAATCTCTAATTTACTTTCCATTTACTTTGTCTGCTGTGTTGGCCGGTAGAATAATTCACAATTCACGTAACAGCTTGCATGCGACAGGAAAAGGCAGGGATGAGGATCCAAACTAACAGCGTCACATATATACGCAGTACTGGGTGTACCTTAGTCTGGTGTGACACCAGGACACTCCCCCCATAAAAAAGCAGTATTAAGTGTTGCCTGTCTATATAGCATTGTGACACCGCAACCAAAGCCAATAAGTGTCTGAAGCAGCAGCAGCAGCAGCGAGATATCGATTCCTCCTATTCACCAGAGTGGAACTAAAACCTACATATTACACACCCTGGCCCTCCACCTCTCACTGAGCCAACCCAGCTCTGTGGACGGAGGGAGGGGGGGGTCTGTCAGACGAGTGATTGGTCTGTCTACCTGTCTGCCTACGTGGCCCTCACCTAAACAGCAACCCACAGTGGGACACCACACACACACCTACGTACACGCACATGTCTGTATGGTGTGTGTTTGTGTGGTAAACATGTGTCTATCAGTTTGTGACACATACCAACATCCTGCTCTGTTTACTGATACACAATGTCTGAGACGACAACACACACACACACTCAAAGGAAAAATCCAGCAAAACCAAAACGATGATAACTGAAAAGAAATACCATTATTTTATTTAATAGCCGTTTAGCTCCTTGCGTCACTTAAAGAGCTCCCTGCTGTTTTGATTTGTTTGCCGTGAAAAGATTTGTCAGTATCTTCGTTCAATTTGTAGATTTCTCTGCAAAGTTAAATATAAATATTAAATGATTTTTCCCTTTTTAGGCACATAATTATATTTGACGTATCTGTTATTATGCAAAAAGAACACACAAATGCTCAAAATGCAAAGCGCAGGGATGCCTAAAGCATCGCCAGCAGGCATCTCTTATGCATTATTTTAGAAGGATCACTTTATTACCAGTTGTGTTCTGACATCTGTTCTCCAGTCTGAATTGGTTTCTGTATTTTCTACATTTTGTCCGCCTGTAATAAAGCGAGCGGCGCTCTATTCTCCCCTGATAGTTTTGTTTAAATATAGGCCACCCAGCCAATTTTATTATAAACCCTGCCTCCTCTCCTCCTCTTTGACGTCAGCTATAAGTACCGTCCCTTTTTTCTCACATGCTGTGTTATTTAATTAATTAATTTTTTGCGATGGATGATTTTGATTCTGTTGCCCGCGGTGACCTTATCACCCCGGCGACAGCTCCTCCCCTGACGACAGCGCCGGGTTTGATTGACGGATAGCGGTCCCTCCTCCGGTGCTTTTACTTTTATATTCCCTCAGTCTGAAAGCCTTTTTGCAAGGCGGCTAAAACTGGTAAAACTCCTCTGACGTTAGACACAGCTGGGGTGTGCTTCAATTAGCAGCCTGACGCAGCCGCCACATCTGCGCACAGACGGATGTATTTCACAGAAATTTGTTAACACATTCCAGGACAAAAGTCTCGTGTACTGGTTTAAAGTAACAACGCGTCCTCAGTGCATCTATCTGTCTGGCTGACAGCTGTCTGTGGTGTGCTCTCAGCATGTCGTCCTGTGTGTCAGTCTGTCTACTTTGGACCTGACTATCTGCATACCTACCTGTCTCTCTGTCCTGCTTGTGCTAAGTAGTTGCATATTTGTATAACTGTTTGCGTATTGTGTAGCTGTTTGTTATATCTACTGCGGGCATACGGACGAGCAAAAGGTGTGTGTTGAATGTGTGTGTTGTGTGTGCATTAACTACATTTGTACCACATGACGTGTCTCCAATTCATTTGCGTCACTATATTTATTTTATAAATAACTTTTGTTTTGTTTTGTTTTTCTTTATTGTTCTGGAAGCTTTTTTCTTATTTTTTCCATCCGTGTTCGTGTCCTCACTTATTGTAAAAATCTCTGCATTTCTTCAAGTTGTATTTTTCAAATTGATTTATATGTGTTCTCCTAATGTTCACATTTTATTTCTTTTTTTTTTTTTTTTTTACAGATTTTTTTATATTTTACTTGATAGTTTTTCTACTATTTCTGTCCCACTGGCTGTATTTCACCCCTCCTTCTCTCACTTTGTCCCTGCCTACAGAATGAACTTATCGAAGGGTCCATTGGTGAACAGCAGCAGTGACGATAACTCCAAGTCGACCTACAGTAAATGCGGCGCTGGCGCCTGGAGGATGCACCAGAGCTACGATCAACTGGAGGCCAACCACATGAGAGACGCACATGCCCTCTACAACCCCAGGTAAGACCGAATGACGAGCGAGACGAAGACGCACACAAAGCAAGGGAAAGAACGAAAAACGTAAAAGAAGAAGAATCTATGAATCATGAGTTCAGTTTTACACAAAAGCCACACTTGACCTCTATAAACCTCGGATGAAAGAGAAAGAAAAGGCAAGCACTTTGAGACATCAAAAGCCAGTGTTTTTAGTGGTCTGCCTGTGTGTGTGTGAGAGAGAGAGAGACATAGCGCTGAGAACTTTTACAGCACGGGAGTTATATATACAGTATATATATATATCTATATATAGATATATATATGTGTGTCTTTTAATTTCCATTGATTTATTTCCTAAATCAGATATTTCTTCTTTTCCTTATTCCATGGAAGCAGTCTATATGTTCAAACTGATTGAAGTATATTTTACATTTTCTGCTTACACGTTTTTATTATATCCGTATTCAAAATAAGCTGCTCCACTTTTGTGTCACCATGTGCAAAAGTCAAATTTATTATATGTAATAAACAGATTTATCTCCTTAAAAGTATAGCCATGAACAAAGCAGGTTCAGCAGGCATGTAGAAGGGGTGGACTATGAAGTGGTCTAAAATGTAAGGTTCCACTCTCTATTTGGTGCACGTTTTAAATAACATTTCATAAACATTTTTTACTTGTAACACTGCTAGAAAATTCTTCCTAACACATTTTACTCAGTGTCCAAAGGCAAATATTTTATTTTTTAACTGATTTACTACTAATACTGCTACATGTGTTTTTCTTTACCTGTAGCACTGCCTTTGTTTTGTTATATTTTTTACAGTATACGAGGTATCACAAGAAAGCGGGATTCACCTTCTGGCTCAAGGACACTTCAGTAGTGCAAATGGCAGCACAGAGGCTTTAAATCATATCATTCGGTTGAAGGACAGTCACTGTTACCATTACAGTAATCCCCCCATGCCATCTGCATGTGCAATAAAGCATGAAAAGCTTAAACACAAAGTGAAATTTTACGAGTTCTCCAGTGGAAACGAACTCTGTAAGTTTCTGTTGTTTGAGGCAGGTGAAACTGAGGGCCATTTTTAGAACATAAACTGTAAATATGCTGCTTGTTTCATGTTAAAACACAAGCAAATGTGTGACACATGACACACAGACATACTCATCCTCCCTCTCTGCCACTTCCTCTCTTTTAATCATGGATAAGAGATAGAGCCGCATGCTCAGATTGCAAAACTGTAATTGTAAGTATGTGTTTTGTACATAATGAGCATAATGCAGGCTTATTGCACATATGTTTATATTCTATCATCTATTTTCTCACCTGAGAATGCTGTGACAAATCACTGCCAGTGATTTGAAATGACATTATTAGATGCCACAATAGCAAACGGTGCTCAAATAAGCTTTCCTAAAACTTAATGCATGGTCAAGTATTTGCTGTGTCACTCTCTGGATGTTATTTGTTTGTGACCAAACAATATTATGCTGCATGATGTCACTAACTGACATTAATGAACATTACTAACTGATTAATGTTGTTATTGTTGGGTTATTGCAGCCTATTAGAACATTATTGATTAGTGCATTGTTAGGCTTTTGCACGGCCCTGTAATTTTATGTGCGTGTGTGAGTGTATGTGTGTGCGCGCGCACGGTAGACAGGGAAGTCTTAGTCCAATAGGATTTCAGGGTTAGTCTGGGTCAAGCCAATTAGAGGTCTGGCAAGCCATTCTCACGCAGACTCTCGGCCAATCACCAAGAGGAGTGTTACTAGCACAGTGTGTGTGTGTGTGTGTGTGTGTGTGTGTGTGTGTGTGTGTGTGTGTGTGTGTGTGTGTGTGTGTGTGTGTGTGTGTATGTGTGTGTATGTGTGTGTGCGTGTGTGTGTGTGTGTGCGTGTGTGTGTGTGTGTGTGTGTGTTGGCAAACAGTGAAGTCTGGTGATGAGAGGTGAGTCACGCCATGGCTTGAAGTCACACACTACATTTGCGCACATAGATGGACACACACACTAAACTCTGCATTGGGGAACATTATTTGCGCTGCGTTGGTGCAACTTTTGGGGTTAAAGTTAAAACAAACTACAGTTGATATTGTAATTGCGAATTCAACTGCCAAACCTACACCAACAACGACATTTGCCTGTCAGCAGATTATAATATAAATAACTATAACAGTATCTGCTGAAGTTAACAACTTTAGAATTTATCTTAAGACTTCTACTGAAATTTTTCAATACAGGAATATACAGTTTATCATTATAATCAGTAGAGCTGTAATGATTAATTGATTAGTTGTCACTAATTAAATTAATCACCAACTTGATAATCGATTAATCGGTTTGAATCATTTTTTAAGAATAAAGAGTAAAAGTTATCTGATTCCAGCTTCTTAAATGTGAATATTTTCTGGTTTCTTTACTCCTCTATGACAGTAAACTGAATATCTTTGAGTTGTGGACAAAACAAGACATTTGAGGACGTCATCTTGGGCTTTTGGGAAACACTGATCAACATTTTTCACCATTTTCTGACATTTTATAGACCAAACAACCATCAGCATGCACGATACCAGGACCTGAAACTGAAACAGCTAAATGGAATTCAGCCAACATTAATTTGATTGTTTACACTTGTAAAGGGCCCATTCTTTAAAAAACAACAAAGAAGGACATAAAAACCATAATTAATTAGGCACTAAATGGTAAAGTTGAAGATAAATACCAGTCACCTCACACATACATACATACGTACATATATATATATATATGCATTTTTTTCTCATGCACACACAGTAGAAGGAACACATTTATACACACACACACACACACGCACTAAAATATCACATGAACATATCCTCCAAGATATCTGACCTCCAACTGTGTTGATGGGATTTAGTCACGCAATTGACATAAATACTCTCTCACACACACAGACATACACACACACACGCACAGCTGATGCGCCTTTGGGAAGAAACTTCAATTTGTTGTACAACAAAAATTATATACTTTTGGCCAAAATAATTAAGATATTTCTAAATGCATTTAAATTATTATTATTGATTTGGAACAATATTTTATGGTTTTTGTTGTTAACACTGGGATTGGCATTCTCTCCTAAAATCCATCAAAACCTTAATTGTTTTAAGAACTAATAAATAAATAATATATAAAAAAATAATAATAAATAAATAAAAGCGTTCATATGCTTTGTTTCCTGGAGCTTTCACTCCAATGAAAACTTTTTTTGAATGCTGAAGAAATTCCTAATTTGTTTTTGGAGATCTGCCGTTTTCATTGGACAGCAACAATATTATTCCTCTTTTTATTTAGGCCATCAAACCATGAGAATGTGATTAATGTCAGGCAGCCAGGGTGCGCTTCAACACACTCACGCACACACACACACACACACACACACTCACATTGCTGTAAACTGAGCCCAATGTAATCATAATGATAAAGCAGATTGCCTTAACACACAGATGGGCCTCCCAACAGCTCTGTGTTTCGGTGTATGTGTGTGTGTGTGTGTGTGTGTGTGTGTGTGTGTGTGTGTGTGTGTGTGTGTGTGTGTGTGTATGTGTGTGTGTGTGTGTGTGTGTGTGTGTGTGTGTGTGTAAAAGTGTGGACAACGCTGATTGGATTGCAGATTTATAGAAGAGGATTACTGCTTGAGCAGAGAGAGAGAGAGAGAGAGGGTTTCAGACACTCACCTCTCATTAACTTCCACCCCCTTCACCTCAACTCGCCTTATTCTCAGCCATGGATAAACACACGCACACACAACACACACACATGCACACACACAACACAAGATGCTCTATCGATGCAGCACCTCATTTTTTCATGCAACGTCAAATTGACGCTAATAAATTAATTTTATCATTAAAAAGCTGAAGGAGTATCTACATTCTTATATTTGCAACTATGACTTTAAAAAAGCAAAGCCAATGCTGCAAAGACATGCACTTCATGTTTATGGATTACACTGTAATACAGCCAAATTATTTAAACACCTACAAATCACACAATGACACGATTAGATTAATTTGTTCTGTCACTGTCGCAAGTTCATACTCTAGGGCCAGTTTTGTGTTTTTGTTTAGTGGAGGAAGTGTGAAGGAAAATAAAGAGGAAGATGTTAATGAAATGTCCAAATACACATGATTGAATTGAGAAAGGCTGACATGGACACTGTACAAAAATGAAAAACTAAGAATGGTAGACAATCAAAGAGAGAATGTAAAATAGGCAGAAAGAAGCAGGTAGGCCAGAAAGAGACAGACAGAGAGGCAGAGACAGTGGGCACTCCAGCAAACCTGATTATGACTGGATGTGAATTAGATTCCCTAACAGATGGTCCAGGAGCGAGGCTGTAAGGTGCATCAGCCAGCAGCGAGAGGGGAGGATGAGGGGGAGGAAGAGAGGGAGGAAGAGAGGGAAGATCAGGCGAGGAGGCAGAGGGGGCGAGTGTCAACAGCAGCTGGTGACAATTCAGTTCAAAACGTGCAATAGCTTTCAAATTATTTAATACATTTGGGTAATGTGGGAGGAAATTTAGTATTTCAAGACAAAATCCACAACATTCACTTTCTTCTTTTGACCCTTCTGTCACGTAATGTCATCATACAGTAAAAATAATGAACTGGCATTACACTTTTACACATGTATCAGTAATTCACATAAAAGATGTTATTCCTGTTTCTAAATGTGTTATTTATAGAATCCTGAATTGAAAAGTAAGCAGTGAACTCAGCCTGTTTAGGACGGATTTTCTCCATTTTTACAGATGCTGTGCATTATTGTACATATACTCTAGCTCTGCTTCTCTCTCTCTCTCTCTCTCCCTGTGATGGATAGGTGTAAATCATCACAATCCTGTAGTGACAGCCCAATTTCCCCAAATCTGATCTGCTTAAAGAATGCAGCTTTGACGCTCTACTCGCTTATGTCTCCTCTCCTCTCCTCTCCTCTCCTCTCCTCCCCTCTCCTCTCCTCTCCTCTCCTCTCCTCTCCTCTCCTCTCCTCTCCTCTCCTCTCCTCTCCTCTCCTCTCCTCTCCTCTCCTCTCCTCTCCTCTCTTCTCCTCTCCTCACCTCTCCCATGTTTCTTTTTCTCCTTCATACCATTTTTTTCCACTCATTCTCTCAGATGGAGCACCACTTTACTTCACACTCTGTCTCTCCTCTCTTTTGCAGCATTGCGCTCTCTGTTCCCATTCCCTCCTTGTCTGCCTCCCTCTCCCCCCCACCCCCTCGCTCTGCCTCTTTCCCATGTCACATTTGAAAGCCCTGTCATATTTACTAGAGTGGAAATCCTCTTTCACCATCTGCTTAATAAAATGTGTTTTTAATCCGATGGGGGATATTTTGTTTTTTTAAACTCTTTTTTTTTATTATTTTACCTCTGCGCAATTTCATTTGATACGGCACCTTGCCCAGGTCTCTATCTGTCTGAGGATGAGAGCGAGAGAGCAGAGCTCTACGTCTCACTGTACATGGATGGTCGAATGTGTACGTGTGCGTTTGAGTGTGTGTGTGGGTGTGTGTGTGAATGCATGTGTGTCAGCCACAATGGCAAGTGTTGGTAAGTGTTTGGAAGGGCTGTTGCACCCCTAATGCTTAGCGATAACACTGCTAATCCACACACACACATACAGAAAGAGAGAGGAACACTAACCTTGATCAATGACCTTTCCTTTATAAAGGAACCAGCCTACAATGTATATCCCTTACACCCCTGCACAACCATTACCTGCAGATATCATGTGAACGCGCACTCAGTCACATCAAAACAAAATATTTGTATCGTTAAAACAAATTAAATGTTTATGTTTAATTTGCTCATTACATGTTTTTTCATAAAAAAGGAAGATTAGTAATTTGCCACATGCGGTATCTTCTGTAAAAGGTTTACCTAACAAGAGGATGCATTCAATAATTTCATTGATTTCCACTCTTCAGCCTTTCCAGTAAAAGCCTTGAGGTCACTACAAGTACATGGTTTTGCAGCTTAGCCTGCCAAGTCCCCAAAATAGACCTGAATTAGACATCTCATTTGCAGTAATTTATGTATTTGATTAAAAATAAATACCTGAATATAGTTAACTGTAAACTTGCTGTGCAGCGTTCTGGATGGAGTTGAGCTGTTATAGAGGATTGAAGCGCTGTTCTTACAGTAGACAACCACCCTCACAAATACAATGACACACGGCAGATAAAGGAGACAGAAAGAGAGAGAGACAATGGGAGAGGTAAGGAGAGAGAGAGACATGGTGACAAAGATAGTGCCTGGCAGCAACACACTTATCAGCTCCTGCTCCGCAAGAAAATGACCTAAATCATCAAGATTCCCATCTGACACACACACACACACACACACACACAGGGTTAGCGGTGCACTGCCTTCACGTTTTTTCCCTGAACAAGCTCAACCTCTTCATATCTTTCCACTTAACAGTCAGACTCTCAAATCTGAATCGTCCCTTTATACAGACCAGGGAAGACTTGGAGAGGAAAAGGAATTCCCTTAAAAAATTTTGAATATAATCACCTTTTATGAGAAAAGAAAAGAAGAGATCAGACCAAGAAAAGAAAAGAGAAAAAGATGAAAGAGTGACAAATGAAATGTATTGATATCACCAGACTCAACATGATATTCCCGAATAGTTTGCAGTCTGCAGGTTTGGAAAGCACATAATTCTTAATCAATCGTGTTTGGCCGAGGCTGCCCTGTGTGTGCTGCCTCCCACTGTTTATCCATTCACATCTACTACAGTGTGTGTGTGGGTGTAAACTTTATAAACCCCAGGATGCATCATAACAGCTTCAGCCCCACTAGTGTGCCACTGTAAGTCTTACCCAATGCATTTCACACTCGAGTTTGTGGATCGTTGTGCAGCAAAGGTGTGTGTTTGTTTCATTCAAATTCATACCTAGATGGAGTCTAAACACACACATACACACATTCAGGAATATAGACACACACACACTCACATTTCCTCTCCTCTACCGGTCTTTACAGCCCGACAGCCCATTGGGCAGAATGTGTTTTAGCCATTATCACATTGATTGTATGTAATCAGGGGTTTATTCTGCAGCCAATGAAGTGAATTACAGGTTTCCTGCCCGACTAACACTGTAACAATTGATCTGCTCCCTGGTGTGTGTGTGTGTGTGTCTTAGTGTGTGGGGTGTAAGGTGGTGTGTGTGTGTGACAGGGTGTGGATGCACGAGGAAGAGAGAGAAGCAATGATAGAGTGTGTTTGTGTGTGAGAAGGAGAAACGACTAGAGAGAGAGAGTGAGATTGAGACCCAAAGAGAGCAGGAAGGCGAGGGCGAGGGAGAGCTCAGTAGGAGGGAGAGTGGTTTAGATTGACTGTCGCTGCGTGAGTTTTTATTTTTTATTTTATTCATTTTTCTCCCTGAAAACAACTATAATCATCGACACACTGTGAGTCTATGGAGCTAAACTAAAACACACAGCGCGCAGAATATATTCTCTCTCTATTCCTCTGCCTTTAAACTATGCACACACCTCACACAATGCACACGTAAAAACACAAATTCAATTACTACGTACCCAGAAAATGTCACACATGAAAAAAAAAATGCATTTTAACATGTGTTTACTTTTGTTTTTCTCTGTTCTGGTCCAATAATTGGAGCCTCCAGAAAACAGAAAATATACTCTTTCTGTAATTCTTTAACAGCTGTAACCTACTCATTTTGAACCAATGTGTGCAGCTAACAAGTCAAGTTTACGTGTTGTGTGTGTGTGTTTTTTTTGTATGTGTGCACTCTCACCAGTGCATGTATCGAACTAACAAGCTGACAAGCGGTTCAACAACCCTCCACAGATAGGAGCGCGTTGAAAAGGGAGTAGAATAGAGAGAGAAATGGAGCAAAGAAAGAAAAATAAACACAGGAGTGTGAGGGCTGAAAAAGCAATTCTGTCTATTGATGAAATCGTCCTATTCATTTGACTATGGAAATGTAAATGCATTTTCTTTTTTGCTCCTTTTCCCCCTCTTACCCTATTCTTTAATTCAATGTATTTTCTTTTTCTGTCTTCCATCCTTCCTTCACTTTCCCTCCCTCCCAACGCACGGCCGGTATCATCTAGATAGAATTGTGTAAGGTTTTCTCTCCCTCTTTTTTTTTCTTTTTGCTTATTGGACTGTATGTTCTTATCAGCATCGAGAGCACAATGCTCGGTGTGATAGAAAGGTATTAGCCAACCCATGGTAGCTACATTGTCAGCACTTCTTCCCCCTCTGTCTCTATTGCTACCACTTCTCTTTCCTCTCTGTTTTTCCTCTCCCCTCTTATTCTTCTTTGCTCATTTTAGCCCTTTTTTCCACAGGAATTTGTTTTTTAAAATAATGTTAAGTGAGTGAGATGCTACATTCCTCTACATCTATGTGCACTGAAGTTTGTCAAGGTGTAGTCAGATGCATATATTTTAAAAGCAGTTTTCATTGTGAGGATAATATTTTAGCTCTACATTTCTGCATCTCAGCTGCACATTTCATGTCTTTTAATTCTCTTCACAAAAAAAATGTATTAAGTTGTTGACTATTAAATTAATCGCCAACTATTTTGATAATGGATTAATCAGTTTGAGTCATTTTTCATTGAAAAAAAAGTCAAAATTCTCTGATTCCAGCTTCTTAAATGTGAATATTTTCTGGTTTCTTTACTCCTCTATGACAGTAAACGTAAAATGTGGACAAAAGAAGACATTTGAGGACGTCATCTTGGGCTCTGGGAAACACTGATAGACATTTTTCCCCATTTTCTGACATTTTATAGACCAAACAACTAATCAATGAATCGAGAAAATAATCAACAGATTAATCAACAATGAAAATACATTTTTATTCACCATTGTACCTGCTTAGATCTAGGGACATGGCAACATTGTCAGAAGAGTCTAGCAGGGCAAGCATCATGACCGGTTATGAGCGAACTGAGTGATATCTAAACCTCTGAATTGGTATTGAAAGGTGAATGTTAAAATGACAGCCAGACTGTCCGTTACAGCTACTTACACTGCTTCTCTTTTCTTCTGTAACCCGGGGCGGGACAAAAACAGTTTGGAGTTGTTTGAGGATCAGTTTGTGTTTATAGCTGCCATCTAGCGAGGCAGTCGTACAGAGATTGTATGTAATAAAAGGGTGCGAGTGCACACAGAAACTAAAGGAGAGCACACAGCACACAGCAAACAGCGCAGAGACACAGAGTGAGGCAGAGAGTAGTTGCTCTAATACGATGATTGTATGTTTGTCCCCGCCAGTTGTCAGGGCGCTGCATCAGCCCACCGCTCTAATGACAGCTTGTCATACTAAAATGGCCCACCTTCCTTCAAAACACACCGAAAAAAAGATTCTTCTTCTTTTCTTTTTCCTTTCTTTCTGCTGCTCTCTCTCTCTATATATATATATATATACGTCCACTTATTTGTCTCTCTTTCATGAGCCACTGTGCTTTCAAAAAGTGAGAGATGAAAAAAAAAAAGAAATAGGAACTAAGAGAAAGAGAAAATGACAGGGATCGAGCTGGAAATGGAGACAAGGGAAGGTGGTAATCTTTCTTGTGTGTGTGCGTGTGTATGTGTGTGTGTGTGTGTGTGTGTGTGTGTGTGTGTGTGTGTGTGTGTGTGTGTGTGTGTGTGTGTGTGTTCCCTCAGTAAGGGACAGGTAAATAGGTCTGCTGAATATTTGATGTCTGCAGGAACTAAACAGCCACTTTTGTCCTCTCGCTCTGGCCGTTTGTGAAACAGTCTCACATCTAGTTGGCGTCACAAACACTGTATGTGTGGTCAATTTTATCATGGACACTAATCCTAAAATGTGAGGATTCAGTCCACACTGTAATAAACTCACAGTGATCTACTATACAGTTATTTATTTCAAAGAGCTGAAAAACTTACATTTTGGATGAAAGTGTCCACCAGTTAGTCTTCTTTATATTTGATGTTGTACATGTGAAACTAAAATTATTTATATTATTAAAACTATCCGTCAACTTTGGTACGTGAATAAGTTTCTATCTGAAATTAGACAAAACATCTGAGAATTGAACGAAAGAAATAATTACTTTCTTCATGACATCTAGTAAAATACATTTTATTGATGTATTGTGACGATTTATGACAAAAATAAGTTACATACCACTTGTTTTACGCAATTCATGCGATTCATAAAAGCTAGTTTTTACGACCATGTTACGATATGGTGCTCTTCCACTGAAGTGCATCAAAACGAACAGAATAGCAGGAAGAAAATAAAATTCAAAACCCTTCTTCTGTAAGAGAATTAAGCAAAAACAGCTAATACGAAAATTTGATTCTTGCAATCATCTCATAACACACCGCTCACGTCTTTGAGACCCTTGTAAAAATACAAAAAGAAACACACTCAAGCCTTTCCCTCTTTATATAAACCTCTTTAAACACCTAAAAACATAAAGAATTGATAAAAAATAAAGAGACTCAACCCCTTCGCTCTCTCTCCACACTCATCTGAAGAGCAGACAGGCACAATAAGACTGCTCTTTCAGCACTGAGCCGTCGTTACATAGCGCCATAATTATACTGATAACATACATACATAAATGCATTCAACCTCTCGCTCGGCACAGCGCACTGGCTGTGATTTCTTAATCTTCTTCCCTCTTCTCCTCTCCTCTGCACGCATGTCTTCTTTTTTTATTCTTTTTATTCCTCCCCCTTCGACTGCCATTATTTTTCATTTATAAGCAGAGAGAGAGAGAGAGAGAGAGAGAGAGCACGTAGAGAAGATGTGAGTGGGAGAAAAAGAGATGATAGAGGAAAAGAGAGAGAGGAGGAGGAATGGAAAGGGAGAAGGAAAGAGAGATAGATGAGAATTTGAGAGAGAGAGAAAGAGGAAAAAAGCGCCTGAGATCTTTTGGCACTTAAACTCTTTCACTTAATGGTACTCAGAGGGATTGACGGTCGAAGGGAGGGGGCACAAAAGAGCATAAAGAGTGAAAAAGGAGAGATTAAATCATCACCATCACATCATCTACTTAAATGGCTCTACTCTCTTTTTCTGTCACCACTGTATTTTCTCTCCCTTCGCCAGAACACAGACAGCCCCGTGCGATCTCTCATCATCCCGTCACTCTTTCCCACATTTACATGTCTTGTTTGCTTATTCTAGCACCTTATATCTGTTTCTGTTTCTCCTCTTCATCCACTCTCTCCATCCCTTTTCAAATCCTTTCTTGATTTGTGTCCAAACCTTTCTCTGCGAGCCCCTTCATTCCATACTGAAGGCCTACCTTAGCATCAGATAAACGGATTTATAGACATTGGTGAATACCACAAAGCCACGATTAATGGAGTCACCGAATTAGAAGAACTTGCAGGGAGGGGAGGGTGAAGAGAAGTGGTGGTGGGAATAAAATATATGATGAAAAGAAGGGGGGAAAGGCCAAAGTATTGTACATTATAAATGTCATGTCCCTTTATGAAAGGAAAAATTTACTCTAAAGGAAAGAATTTCTGGGAAAGGCATTTTATTTGTAGGTTTGGCTAAAGGAAGAAGACAGCTTTGTCTGCACATTAAAAACAATTCAGATCTGAAATTGCTGTCAGTCACTCCTCTTTCTCTCTTTCTCCTTCCTGTCTGCCTACCTGTTTTCCCGACTATCTCCGTTCCCCATTCCCCCACCCTTCCCTCTCCAGACCAGCTCTCCATTCCCCGTCAAGGCGCTGTCTGTGTTTTATGGGTCCCTGTAGAACAGGGATCTTTTACAGGCCGACTGGACTTTAGAAGCCCCTCGTTTAGCAGCATCCTGCCTTAATTAAAAACCCCTTTTGTGCTTTCTGCCTTTAACAATGAAAAAGGGAGAGAAGGGAGGGAGGGCAGGGTTAGAGGAATAGAGAGTGGTAAGAGAAAGAGAGAGTGGGCAGGGACAGAGGAAGAGAGAGAGAGAGAGAGATGGCAGTGAATAGGAAATGATAGAGAGACAGGCAGATAGATAGTAAGGTAGACAAAGGGAGGGATGGAGAGATACGGACAGAGAGAAGATAGCTGTTAATTACAACTGCCATTAACAAGACACCAGTCTGCCTCCTTAGGGAGAGGAAGAAGGAAAAGAGAGAGAGAGGAAGGGAGAGACAGCAGAGAAGAACAAGAAATGAGGAGGGAAATACTTCGGCACTGACTGGCAGAGATTTTTTTGTTTTGTTTTTAAAACACAGTTTTGTATTGCATGGCTTCCCCAAACTTCTTAAACTGTATCCGTCAGTGTGTGCTTGAATATGTGTGTGTGTGAGCGTCATGTATGTGTGAGGCTGTCTTTGGGATGATTGAGCAGCAGAGAGGCTGCTTACTGATTACCTTCATGTAGAACAAGCTGCTATTGACTGGAAAGTGACGGATGACCGTCGGCCCCGAGCATGTGTATGTGTTTGTGTGACTGTGTGGTACTGTAGATGCTTCTCCGCTGCTCTGTTTTACACACGGCTCCCCCTAATGAACCACAATCTATTTAGTTTTTGTATTTAACTCTCTTAATCTCCTTTTATCACCCTTCTATTTCCCTCTGCACAGCTCTCTCTATCATTTCTCTTTTTAAGAAAAGAATAACAAATGTGATGGATGGATTGTGTGTGCACACGTGTGTCATTTATAGGACTTGCCCGGCCCAGTGAAAAAATACAAATCCATCATTGAAAGTGACAGTGAGGAAATACAACAACATTAGAACAAATGATTGCTATAATTGGACTTTCAAACATCGCTTTCACTGTATCTATTTTTCTTCTCCTCTAGCTCTGCCTTTCCTCTAACCCTTCCCACTCTTGGTTTTCTCTCTTTTCTTTAGTATCCATCATTTTTTCTGACATTTTACACATGGCATTTTCTTGTAATACTTTCTTCTTCTATTTGTTCCCGTCTCACTCCTTCAGGCTTCTCTGCAGAATGTCCAGTAAGGAGCGCCACCTTGAGTCCAACTGTCCGTCCTCTTATATAAAGACTGAGCCGTCTAGTCCTGCCTCCCTGACTGACAGCCTAAACCATCACTCCCCCGGTGGCTCCAGTGACGCCTCAGGCTCCTATTCGTCCACGATGAACGGCCACCCCAACGGCTTAGACTCCCCGAGTCTTTACGGCTCCAACGCAGGGCCCCTGGGTCCCGCTGGCGGCCCCGGATCAAAGCGTTACGAGGACTGTTCGTCAACTATCGGGGAAGACTCACAGATTAAGTGCGAGTACATGTTGAATTCGATGCCCAAGAGGCTGTGTCTGGTGTGCGGGGACATTGCATCAGGGTACCACTATGGAGTGGCGTCCTGTGAGGCCTGCAAGGCCTTCTTCAAACGCACCATCCAAGGTTGGCTTCTATTTTGACTTTTCTGTCTATAATTATCTCGTGTGTGAACAATTCTGCCTCTGTGTCTGTCTAGATTGATATTTGTTTAAAACTGTAGGCCCTAAAACCTTTTTGTAGTTATTTTAATTTGAATTCTTCTCGTGCTTTCTTCCACCAAAGATATTCTTAGTCAACTAACACCCATACGATTTTGTCAGTCAACTAATCGATTAGTTGATTTAATCGACAGATCTGTAAAATTAAGTATCCCCACAAAGAATCACAAAAAAGCACCACTTTAAATCTTGTGATTACCAGAGATGTGCTTATAAGTTTCTTAGAAATAAAAAAACGTACTAATTGACTAAAGAAATTTTAGATGATGACATTTCCAGGGGCGGTGGCTCTGAGTGGTCAAAAATCCCTCTTTTGCCTCTTGACAGATGCCAAAAAACAAAGAAAATTTAACATGTTCCGAAAACTTTAAAGACAGACGAAAGTTTCAGAGTCGTTGTGTAAATGTGATTGACACAACGTGCGGTCGTATTTATTTTTAAACATACGAGAATTTCGGACAAAACATATAGACTTGGTGTGCAAAGACCTAAAGATGGGGCAGCCCTAATTTCTTCCAAATATGCATCTATGAAGCTACATGAAAGGTTATAAACACCTAACAACAAAAAAGAACACATTACAGGTTTAGCTGCAGGACGCAAGGTCAAAAGTTAAAGGTGAAGATTGTTTTTCATATTGAACTAAATGGGCTGCTTAAACAGGCACAACCTTTAAGAGACACATTGCACATACAGTACCTAAAACATAAACTATACATTTTTTTATCTTTTTTCAAATGAAATGCACGGACACACACAAAATGCACTCTATCACACATGCACATACACCTGAGCCATTACACTAGATCCAGGACATGTGATAAAAGCCCCCGGCCAGATGTGAACCCAGATTTTTATGTGGTACATGTTTCTGCTAAGTGAGCCACTAGGACACCCACCGCAGTCTATTTTTCTCTCCCTTTCACCATTTCTCTTTCTGTCATGCACGCACATATAAGCATCCAATCAGGTTCATGCATACACACCAACACCCAGACATGCCCCACTTCCACCCTCAACCTTGACTTCTTCTCCATCAACAGCAAAGAGTAATTTCCAGGTGGTGTTTGCATTGCCAGATCTAGCTGCTTATGCTTTACAAGGAGAGAGTTAGCTATAAGCCTGATGTCTAGGAGATAACATAGTGTCAGAGGAAGGTTGAAGGTCGTGTCTAGGGGTCAGGAGTTCAGGTTAGGGGTTAGAGGAGAGAAGGGGTAGAGCAGTAATCCACATGATGAGAAGAGTAGCAGGAATTAGGCTCAGTAATCCTTTGCTCATCTCTTGTTAGAGCTAGAAGTAGTCCAGGATGTGCACAGGTATTTAGGCGATCCTCTCCAGTTTTGTGGATATTCAATTCATACTCAACACTCATCTTGATCAACGGTATATAGTTCATTTATCCTTGTAAGCACAGGACAGGTCAGTCTTACAGACAACCAATTAGCCATAAAGCAAGCCAGTAAGGTAGCCATTTGTTCATTAATCCACCCAGTTCAAAGGATAACGCAACAGTCTTAGTTTCACATGACTCATACAATATGTGGAAAATTATCCAATATATGGTGCGTGGAATTTCACATATATAGCACTTTTACAAAATGTACAACTTAATTGATGAATTCATTGGGTTTTATGATGATTTTCATGTTTCTTAGTTTCCACAGCAACACACACGCACAACTGAAACAGATGCGTACTTGGCTGTTTACCTCGGCTCATGTTCTGTAGTTTTGTAAATGCAAACAATTCCCATGAAATACCAAAACCAACAGTGTGTTAATCCGTCTCTCAATACCTTCCGACTTTCACAGCCTGTCTGTGGCACTCAGCCATTTGTTCCTACTGAAGACTTTATTCTTCCAAAACAGGTCATGAATAAATACAATTTTATTTATTAAAAAGCCAAGCACTGTAGGTTTTTTGGTTACAGATACTTTCAGCAACTGCTTTGGTGCACTAGCAAGTATTTACAGCAGCAGGGTGGTATAAGTACTATTGGATCGACTCAAAGTGAACTACAGTACAGCGCCCATGTCAGTCATACAGAAGGAACGTGTCACCCAGTGCAACAGTGTGGCTCACTGATGTGTTGTTGAATCGTTTTTGGACAAAAATGGTGGTCTCTGGCACAGATGAATAATATCAGGCTTTGAATACTTCGCCCTTGAATCAATTCATTGTTAGTTTTAGTCTTTTCTTAAGTCTTTTATATATTAGGGCTGGGCAATATGGAGAAAATCATATATCACGATATTTCTGACCAAATACCTTAATATCGATATTGTAAAGTTGACTATTAGTACTTTCACAAAATATTTACACAAAGAGATTTTTGATAAATAATCATTAGTAATGTGGACATAATGACTAAGTGGGTAAAGGCAAATAATAGAACAACTAGAACAGTCTAAGTTTGGAAAATTACATCACTTTAATGTACTGCAGCCTTTAAAACCAGGAAAAGACAAAACTTATGCCATATTACGATATTATGATATCCAAAATCTAAGACGATATCTAGTCTCATCTCACAATATCGATATATATATATATATATATATATATATATATATATATATACAGTTTATAGACATTAATAACCCATTAAACATAAATCCATGAAGCACTTTTAAGTATAGGGAATCAGGGAAAAGTCATTGAATTTAGTTTGAGTGATAATCTTTAATGATTTATTCAACTTTTTTAAAGTAACTAATAGGCCCCATTAGTCAGCAGGACAGCCCTCTTGTCAGTCAGCATGCCACTGCAATAACCAGTCAGCCAGGCAGCCGTCATCGATCAGTCCGTCCGTCCGTCAGTCATATCAGACAGGATTCATCTATCTGCCTTTCCATCCATCCACCTATCTGTCTCTGCTTTCTTTTGCCTCCGATAAGCAGCTTTCCCAGTAAAGCCCCAGAGAGAGAGAGAGAGAGATGTGAGGGAGGGAGGGGGGAGTCTTACATCCACTAGATGGTCACCACTACGTAGAGATGACCTGTATGTGTTTATTATGGGATGAGATCAGGACACGGTGCAATCCCGACAAAGAGATTGGAACACACACATACAGAGATAAAGGTAGAGTCACGCACACACAAACTCATAGAAGCACATCCACGCACATGAATAGACACCAACACACATGACCTTGTAATCACTGCGTGTATAGGTTTAACCCTTAATTCATCTGCCATCGCTGCAGTGGGTAATAGTTGACCAATTCCACATGTCTCATTTCATTTTGAGGGCTTGTTAAAGGTTACATAGGTGAGGATACAGTCACAGATTAAATACCAGCAAACGTATAGATATGATGCCGTGTTGACAGTAGAGCCTCTTCAGAGTGTGACCTTGAATAGATTTAAAGCAATGCCCTGTCCCTTTTTCTCTTTCTCTCTCTCTCTCTCTCTCTCGCTTCCTCATTTTCACTGTATTTGTAATCTTCCCTTCTCCTGTAGTGGACATGTCGCAGCTCAGGAAGGCCATGCGGCGTTAAAGGTCATGGGTCAAGACTTTGGCAAAGCTAGTCACAGTAGTGTTGTCACGAAAGGTTGTGACGAAATACAACAGTTTGGTGAGAAAAAGGATAGGAAGCCACGTTAAAACTGGAGCCACCAGAGGGATGTACTGAAAAATTAGCTGGAAGGGGAATCCTACTTAATTTTCAAATTCAGACGTTCTAATACATTTCTTAATGGCTCAATTGGCTAAATCACAGCCATCACTTAGAATTATTGGTCAAAATTAACATAAAATTTCCTGTACGTTTTTTCGTCTACTCAGAATAATCTTACACCGGCAATTTTCCAAGCCTGACATAAAATTAACAATATTTGTGCTACAGTATTAGTTACTATTTGTTTGGATGCATACTGAGCAGTCTGGGATCCAATAGAACAAATGGGTCATGACATTATCTTTGGCTACCACACAAGCCAAACTCATCCACAGATAGTGTGGGCGTGTGTCACCTCGTGTGTCTGTGTGTGGGCTTGTGCTCATCCATGTAAATGAGCGCAGGTTTATGTGTGTACGTCTGTGCACATATGCCTGTGTTTATGCACGCTTGTGTGTTAGTGTGTGCATCTTGGCTGGAAAGCAGGGCCAGCCTCAGATGGGCAGCGGCAGACATATTGGTATGTTTCAACCCATTAGCCAATAAAACTGCAGGTAATCACCAAAAAAACACCTCCAGCTGGACAGGGAGGAGAGCATGGGGATGGGAGAGGAAAGGAAAGGAAAGGAAAGGGAAGGAGGTGTGTACACTAGTTTGGATAAACAACAAGTTTAAACAACGAATGAGAGAAAGAGGGGAGAAGGGGGGAGGGTGGACCGGGCACATGGATGTAGGAAGGAATTAGTGGTGTGTGTGTTGGTGTGTGTGTGTCGCAGCATGGAGGAAGTGGCTCTGGCAGCTGCTGTTTCTGTGGCGTCAGTCCAGCGACACCTGACAACCTGCATCTATCACTCCCTTATTGAGAGAGAGGGATAAAGGGGAGTGAGGAGGAGGAGGGAAAAGTGTGGGAGAGGGAGGGATAGGGCGATGAAATGGGAAGATGAAGACAGCAAATGGGAGGAAGAAAGGTGGACGAGAGCAGGAAAGCCGAAGATGAGAGAGGTGAACGGTGCAGTGAAATTGTAGGTGGGACCACCAAACAAGGGAGTTCTGTTCATACATACAGTGCATACCATAAGTAAACAATTTTAAATACACAAATACATAAGGTACTAAGAAAAGAAAGTAAATGGAAGGGATAGCCTGAACTTATGTATATATAAAGTTAGATGTGTAACGTCAGGAGAGGTAAGAATGGCAGGCAAAAACACACACTAACATTCATATTACACCCTCAGTCCAATGGTTGTCAATTGTCATGCAGCAGGTGGACATACACACACATCTCAAAGGAGATTGCAGGGGATTTGAGGCCCTCGTATATCCCCCTCACTCACAACAACACACACATACAAACTCACACGTTATACATAGGAGCCTCCAAGACCCTCTCGACTCTAAGCCCACCTCAGTGCACAATAAGACACATAAAGACACACAGAGAGAGCTATGACTTTCTGATGTAAACCCTTCTTTTCTAATTCCTATCCCATACCCCCGACTCTGAAGCAGGATGACAGACAGGATACATAGTCCTATATCTTATATATGTAAGCCTACAGTACCTACCCCCTTTCTGAACATGGATCAGTACCTTTTATACAAATATGGTAGTATTAAAGTCCACTACACTTTCAGTTGAGGTATTGTAAATTCAAGTTTCATAAACACTTATATTTTTGTCATAGGTATCACTTTAACCCATTTGTGCTCGCAACTGACATTTTTTTAATTTTCTTTGGTGGAAGTGTTCTCTGGGGTTGCCTAAACACAAATGTGAAGTTTTTCTTAAACTATACTTTTATCATACTATACATAGTGTTTGGGCACATGGGACTACTGTTATTGTAATATAATCCATTATATTTTAGGAAGAAATCTCCAAGGAATTTCAGAAACTATCAAGTATTTGGTATCTTTGAACTCATAACAAGTTGAATATCAAAGATATGCACAAATATGCAGTATGGAAAACATTTAATAAACACAATATTAGCGTTTTTCCTAATTTTTTGAAAAAATCCTTAATTTGATTATTGATAAAATTGTGATTTTTTTATGTCATCTAAACATTTGTTTGTTTATTTAAACATATAAAAAAGTTAAAAGATACAATATATAATTTGCAAGGGGATGTGAAGGAGAATTGCCTAAAAAAAGTGGCAGCATATTACATGAAATAATTACAGTAATGTAAAATACACAATTTGCCTGTATCTATCAATAATTTTAGACATAGTAAAAAATAGTAGAAAACAGAGACATAGTTTAGCAAAGTACATGACAACAATGCATCCCATAAACACCCATCGGTTATGCAAATATCAAGAAGACTTATTCATAATTCACTGTCAAAGACTAACTTAACAAACTAAGAGCATACACTCGTGTGATATGGCATAAAGTTTTCAAAAGACAAGAAAGATAAACAGAAAATGGAGAAAAAATAAACAAATATTAAAAAACGAAATTTCAAAGTTGTATGGTTGGATACTTGGCATTTTTCCTCATCATACTAAATATAATCTTTGGGCACAAATAAATAACATGTATTATCATTATCGTCTATTGACGCCCGTTTCCACAGTAGCACTCAGCATGTGTAGATGTTAAAAAGTGTCTCAGTGAGAGGTTTAACACATTGAGCCTCAGTGCTACCAGCCCTATAAGTGGCTCTTTACTGCAGTTATCCATTTAGCAGCGCGTGCCTGTTTAGCCTTGCACTAACAAGGCCTTTTACTGACCACCCATTAACCCACGCAGATTCTGTGTCATTAGCACATGTAGCCTTAATGCTAGGTAAGTGTCTCTGTTAATTGCTGAATTAATCTACACCTCCTGTATCATCAGCATGTAAAGGTTGGGTGTAAGCTAACTAGTCCCATTAGTAGTGTCCATTAGACTGTAAGGGTCCCCCTCCAGCATTTAGCATGTTTAGCCTTTACTTTAACTAACAAGGCCGATTAATGAGCATCTTGTTACCCATTAAGAAGTGTTGGTGCATTTAGCCTTTTCCCAAGCTAACTAGCCCCCTTAATCAGCCCAGTAATGAGAAAACATCCTCTCCACAGCAGCAGTCAATAGTAATCACTGTTTACTCTGTTTCAGTGGGAGATGCATCGGCTTGCTGGGGTACTGTAGATGTCATGTGGGCGCGGGAGGAAGGGAACAAAGGGGTTTGTTTGGGGGGGGGGGTTCACATCTCAACACAGTTCATACTATAGATAAATAAACCTTCCTGAACAAAGAAACCTGTTTGAGCAATTCTGCAAACTGTCCTAACAAATCCATAACTGTGCTCTGCTTTGAACTGGGTGAAGGCGAATTACTAAGTGGAGGAAATGAGCAGAACTGGAGGGAGAGTGAAGCCGAAAATGAGAAAACAAAACAACCAGAATGAAACAGAGTACAACAAAAGGGGGAGGGAGGCATAGTGAGGCTGTGGAGAATTAAAGGTGAAAGTGGTATTAGCCTCGAACACACTTCTGGTGTTGTGGTTTTTGTTGGCGAGGGTTGTGAAGTTAATAGACTTACATGGGCTAATGATCTTAGCCTCGGCTCTGCATCGGTGTTATTGTGAGTGAACTGCAGCTAGTCACGCAACCTCCGCTTGCTCTAGCCGTGACGCATGCACATACTGTATATACTCATGTAAAACACACACATATACACAATTGCACTGTTTTCAGTTTTTTAACAAAGTGATAACTTTATGAGGTTACAATGAATCACCAACACATTACATAAAGAGCCTTACATTGACTATACAATATCCAAACACAAAGTGAAATCACAAGGAATCAGATTGTTTTTCTACTAATGTATATGGGCAACAAAGGGCCATCTTAAAGTCAAAGATCAAGACCAAGGTAGCTGAGTGAAATTCCATAAAGGTTTATGTTTATGTCTATTTACTATCTATCTACTGATCTCTCTCTGTCCATTGATTAATCTAAATGAAGACATACACTGTGTTTATGTCTTTTTTTCTTCGTCTTTCGTGCAGCAGGACGTGTCTAAAAGGTTGTCCGCCCACCTGTCTGTTGAAGTATCCGTCTGAAATGAAACCCTTTCTCTGTCTTTCTCCCAACATGTCTACATACAGGCAACATAGAGTACAGCTGTCCAGCCACCAACGAGTGCGAGATCACCAAGAGGAGACGCAAGTCGTGCCAGGCCTGCCGCTTCATGAAGTGTCTGACTGTGGGCATGCTGAGGGAGGGTAAGGGAAAAGGTCTCTTCCTTATCTTTCTCTGTTAACCGTGCTACATGTAGCATTTTTAAAGCTATTTATTTACCCAATATTGATAAGATTAGCAACGTCTACAGCATTTTGCATCATCAGAAGACAACTATCCCTTTTGGGGCTTAAATGTACCAACCAAAACAACCAATGCCATAAATCCAGGCCGTCTATTCAAACATGGTGTCATTGGTTTACGGTAAATATACCAAGATACGCCAATGATTTATTGATGTTGAACAATGCTACATGTACCACTTCTAAGAAATTGTTAATACTCCTTTTATATACAATATATTGTAATTATTTCTATTGGCATTGTCACTCGTTTGCCTTCTTCATGTCCATCTTACCACTTTCAGTCTTTTGGATGTGTTCGCAGCGCTTTTTCTGTCTTATCTCACGATCACTTTCTTTCTCTGTGTATGTTCACCTTTCACTTCACAAGTTACATACAATAGTTTCTGAGGGCTTGTGCACACACATCTTTGTCTTACCTAAATGAGATAAACATAGAGCATTACAGGATAATTGCAACACTCACACTCAGCAGTTGTTCAGTGGTAAAAGAGAAAACAAGAGATATTATCTGCCCCCACACTCACTCTCTCATTTTCACACTCCCTCGTTGCCTCTGCCTCTTTCTCTCCCTCTTGTCTGCCCACCTCTGACCTTTCTACTCCCACTGCACTTCCAACGATGAAAAGAGGGAGAGGAGTGGCGAGGGATGAAGAGGAGGGCCGGCGAAGAAAGAGAGAAAGAGAGAGAGAGAGGCATAGCGGGAGGGGGAAGGTGGGAGAAAGCTAGGGGGAAGGAGGGAGAGAGAAGCGATTGATTTATAGGAGCAGAGGAGAGGGACCAGGGGAGGATGAGAGGCAGGGGGAGGATGGTTGAATGAAGCAGAAAGTGTGTGAGAGAGAGAGAGAGGAGAAGAGAGGAGGGTCAAGGTTGTAATTGATGGGAGACCTGGCCTACGCCCCCTTCCTTACAGTGGTCAGGGAGCGTGCCTCTGCCGACGCCTGCCAGCCCTCCCTCCATCCATTCCTGTCTTCATCTCTCCCTCCAGTGCTCCCACTCAGTATTACTGTTTCTGTTGCTTCTCTTGGGCCTTCCATCCATCCACTCTCCTCTTCACTCTCTCCATCCTGTTGGTACCGTGACACGCGTCTCACCCACTCAGACATTATTATGTGAAAATATAACAGTCTGAGGTAGACAGTTGTAATAATAAAACAAAACAACATGGACATTTTATTAACCTGACAAGCTGAAAATATGCTGTGGGTTGACAACTTCACATTTTTCCACCATGGTTAGAATGAAATGATAAAAAAAAACATATACAGCATGAACTTTATCTACGAAAACAAAAGAATATAATGATAAAATTACACAAAGACTACATGTAAGGCATAATGTACAGTGAGCCGGTCATTGTTGTGAAATACACCCCGACAGGGCGATGCGGCACCCCTGAGGTGAAGCGGGTTTATTTCACAACAATGACCACTGTACATTTTCCCGCTTATTACACAGCTACTTACTTAAGAAATCAATAATTTGACACAAAACAGTCCGCCAGAGTCCGACATCAGAGCTGCGCCCATAGCAACGGTCTGCTATAAAGAAATAAGAGACCGCAGAACACTGTGATTAACCCATCAGAATCGAGTACTCAACAAAGCCCTGTAATAAAAAAATATAACTTTGCAAACAAAAACCTGCTTGACAAAAAAAGATTGTATTTTTGACTAAAACTACTTAAACTTCAATCATTTTAATTCTAAAATTGAGTCTAAAACTGACATTGGTTGTAGTAAAATCAAAATCAAAATGAGATGCCAAGAAGTTACATCATGGCATAATTTTGATAAGCTGAAGCTTGTCCCTGTCTTCAAAATGTTCTCTCTCTATTTTGCAAACAGCAAAATGTTGTAAAAGGGAAGATAAAATTAAGCTTGAGACACTTAAACTTACACAAAAATCAGAAATATAACTGCCTACAACAGCCCTAGTTTTGCTTCACTGCAAAAGCAAGCTCATCTCTCTCTCTCTCTCTCTCTCTCTCTCTCTCTCTCTCTCTCTCTCTCTCTCTCTCTCTCTCTCTCTCTCTCTCTCTTGCACACATACACACACACACACACTCCCAACAAGCTGCTGTCGTAGCGTTTGTTCTCCCAGTTGATCTGACATAGGCAGAACCCATGTCTCATCTCCTGTTTTGTCTCGCGTAGGTGTATATGTGGCCACAAATACCCACACACATGTGTAAATGCATGTATTATTGGCAGCTCCACCAGTCTCACAGTTCACACAGCTCAGACTGTGTCCTCCTATAGGACACAGAAACCACAACGCCCTCGTCGATAAACTCCAAATAAAGCCGTCATTTGCAAGAGAATATTTGCTAGTGATCACGTCCTTTTAACAAGTTTAAATACATTTTTACCAAGATTATGTTTAGAGATTTTGAGTGAATAAGAGAGGTAGATGTGCTATTGATTTTAACTCTTAAGGATGTGGTTTGTCCTCTAAGCCAATAAGAGAGCAGAAGTATGCTGCCTTTTGTTGCTGCTGCTTCCCTGCTCCACACACATATATCATGCACACACACATGCACACACACACACACACCTAGGCCTACATATATATACATCAACATGACAGACCACAGCCACCTCATTTGTTGTGGAGGGTGTGAATTTAATACAGGAGGTCCCGCTCTACATATGAATAAGGGTCATTTGGGAAATTTATACATCCATTTTCTTATATTTTCTCATTTTCACTCTTTTTGAACCGGGACATTTGAAAAAGATTAAGAACTTTAAAAAGGAGCTAAATGAATCACTTCACCTTTGCTTTATTCTGCTGGAGACATTACTTAATAATACATAACACACTATTGTGATTTTTAAAGAACTAGTACATGCTGCAGATGTACTAAATATCTCCTGAAACGTCCCTTGAATTATTATTCTAACATATAAAACCCCATCTAAAACCCTTTATAATGCCGCGGTGTCACTGGAAAAGACTCAACTGGAATGAAACATTACCCAAAAAGAAAAATTTGATTAAAAAAAAGAAATTTTACATTGCTAAAATGTAAATAAAGGCCTAGTCTGGACAAATAATAACATACATCCTTGTTAAAACCAATGTATAGAATGACAAAGACATTGTTAATCTGCCTGGTTAAACATTTTATCACTCTCAACTAACAATCCTTTGCACACACACAACATTTAAGAACATTGCCGACTGTGTTTCATGCCGCCCTTCCGGGTGTACGCACCGTTGCAGCAGAATTGCATAGACGATAATGGTAAGTGGCTAGATCAGTTAGCATCAGGGCTAACTGCGGTTGTCAGGGGCTAGCTCACGGGAGAAAGGTGAAGATAAAGTGGTAAGGGTGGAGCGGGAGTGGGGTGGAGGACATGGAGTAGAGTGTGTGTTTGCATGTGTGTGTGTGTGTGTAGATGCTGTAGTTTACCCCTTAGGGCAAGATCTGCCTCAATTTAGCTTTGTCGCCGTGGGAGACAGAGAGGGTGAGATGAAGAGCAAGAGCAAGCGAGGCAGCAAGGAGGTGTATGTGTGTGTGACGGAAAGAGAGGGGAGAACAAGAGGCCAGAGGGTCAGTAAACCGACTCAGAGTGGAGCCTTTTCTATACATGTTCTCTTAAACACACACATGATCATGTGAATACACACACATTCCTGTCTGTGTGGAGTATTAAGGAGAGGAGTAAACGAGCAGGGGTAAACTGAAGTAAGGAACGAACACGGGGCACCCACCCACCAGTATGTAGCAGCTAATTTCTGGAGCAAGGCAATTAAAAGGCCTGACTATATTATGAGAACTTCCCCTCTGGCAATGGCTGTCTGTCCATTTTTAATGAGGTCATAATGATGCGTCAGCTGAAGACCGAAAGGTCACAGGGGCGGGGCTTCAATCTGCCTAGAGAGGAGGGGGTGCGGTGAGAGAACAGGGGCATTATTGCAGGTAAAAGATTTGATAAAAAATTATGTGACAGGAGAAGGTTGAAATTTTTAACAAATTAATGCTTACCTCACAAAATTCATTTTAATTTAATTTAATTTATTTGACAGGTTAAAAAAAAAACATAATAACGCCGTAGCTGTCACAGTTATTCCTGTTTGTACACAACTGGCAAGGCGAGACAGACATAATGCATTCAAATTCAGCAGTAATGTGTACAATTGTCATGAACAGAATACAAAACACAGATCAGACATTTGAACATGAAAGGCTTTGGCAGCGGCACACAGACCAGCAGCCAGCAGTATTCAGTATGCCTGTACATTGTACATATGGTCATATTGACAGATTTGCTCCCTTACAGCGTAGCAGCTTTGATGATGGCACGTCTGATGAATCGTGGTTAAACAGACAGAATGTGTTGAATCCCAAACCAAAGCCCCCATCTCTACAGTATATTGCCGTAAACGGCCAGCTGGATTCAGATGGTAGACTACTAGAGAGACAAGTCCACGGACTGCAAATATAAACCTTGGCACACTGCCCCACACATGCACACACACACACACACACGCTAACGGCTCGTGCCAACTTTGGCCGTGCTCCCCACGGCCTCTAAGACCTAATGAGTGAGATCGGGTGGAAGGCCCCAGTCTGTGTGAGTGTTGGCGTGTGTGTTTGGTGTGTATATACAGCTGGCAGCGTGCGTCATAACTCTCTTCATAGTTGAACAGTCCTGACCGCTGCTATCCAATCTCATTGCCGCACACGCACGCAGTCATACACACCACAATCGAGACGACTGGCCGACACATGTTCACATACAAACCACACAAAGACAATTTGTCTCACATAAAAAGACACATTTCCTGGAAGATCTTAGTGATTAAAATAAGAGAAGATGAAATGGTGAGGAAAACACAGTTTGTGGGTCAATAGATGATTGGTAAATGAATGCTGCAGGAGGAGAATACAAGACGAAGGGAGGAAAGAATGAAAGTAGGAGGAGAGAGCGAGTGATGGGGAGAGAGGAGGAGACAAGAGGAGAGGACGGGGAAACAGAGGAGGGGAGCGCCAGACAACTGGTGGCGTCTGGTGTTCCCCCATGGGAAACTTGTAGCTAAATCTGGCCCTGTAGCGTCTGTCCTGAGTGAGTGTGTATGTGTGTGTGTGACTGGCATCTGGTTGCATCCCAGCTAGAAAGGAGCGATAATGGAAATACTGTGACGGGAGATCTGCCTAAGTGGTTCGCTCTCTCTTTCATATACACTTTCTTTGTGTTTGTCTTGAGAGGAGAGGAGATGCGGCAGGAAGACTGTTTGGGAAAAGCAATTTATTCATCAGAAGAAGACTTCAACAAAATGTAGCTGTTGTTTTCAGTTGCGTTTGACAGCTCTCGACAGCAACGCTTTCCTCAAACTCTCACACAAATCCCACAAAAAATGGCACAAATATATTAGAAACAAAGACTTCTGATTGTTTTAAATATAAATATATTTATATATTTTACAGCTGTCAAAGTTAACACGATAACGCGTCAAATTTGTTTAGACGCCACTAATTTCTTTAACACATTAACGCAGCTTGCAATTTTTAGGTTGTAGTGGACTCACTTTTAAAGCTAGAGTGATGATCCTGGTATCCTATGAAACTAGAAAAACCTAAGGAATCCATTGGTCCAACCATGTTGTAGTACCTTATCGCAAAGGAGGTTAAATAATGCTCCAAACATACGCTCATTTTTAGAGAGGAAAAACTGGCATGGCCATCTTCAAAGGGGTTCCGTGACCTCTGACCTCAAGATATGTGAATGAAAATGGGTTCTATGGGTACCCACGAGTCTCCTCTTTACAGACATGCCCACTTTATGATAATCACATGCAGTTTGGGGAAGTTATAGTCAAGTCAGCACACTGACACACTGACAGCTGTTGGGCTGCAGTTTGGCATGTTGTGATTTGAGCATATTTGTATGCTAAATGCAGTACCTGTGAGGTTTTCTGGACAATATCTGTCATTGTTCTGTGTTGTTAATTGATTTACAGTAATACATATATACATAAGTTTGCATAAAGCCAGCATATTTAAGAGTATTAAATACTTGACAAATCTCCCTTTAAGGTACATTTTGAACAAATAAAAAAGTGCGATTAATCACGATATACTATGGACAATCATGCGATTAATCGTGATTAAATATTTTAATCGATTAAGCGCCCTAATATATCTTTAAGAATTTATTATTACTGAGCAAGTTTGTTTTTTGTTCAGGTGTCAGCTAAGGTTGCTAATATTTAATTTTAAAAAATCTATGAAAATAAAGTGTAGCCTCAAGCGTAAAATAAATACAACTCCCTCATCTCAGAAAAGTTGGATGCACAGTAGTTGTATAAATATATCATTGTATTTTATAAAGACAGCCTTATAAGAAAAAGGGGCATTAATGTGGAAAAGGCAACATTTTGTAGACCTCACATGGTCTGACACACATGCCCACATTCACACACAAACACACACACACATATTCACACACCAGTGACAGCCACCTGCCCGCTGCCTCAGGCAGTGCTGTTCTGATCTGTTCTGGTCTAAACAAACGTCACCGCATGACACTACACACACTTTCCTCTTAACCTCCCCTCCACCCCTTTCTCATGCTCTCTTTATTTTTTCTTTCTTTCTTTAAGATCTCTTGGGTCAATTTGTATAAGAATTTGAGCATAAAAAAACCTTCACCGACATGAAACAAAACAGTATTCTTGACTCTGAACCAACCAGTATATCCATATTCTGTTGTTCCTGTAGCTATATATGCACATATGTTGTGTGTTTCTTCTTCTCACATGCAGACGATTCATAGACACACAGACTCACACACATTAGATTTAAATGGGTCTGTTGTCTTACCCAATCGACTCGCCCATCAGTTGTTAAACCCACATAGGAAAACCCTTTATGTTATTACATCAACACTGCGGTTTCACACACACTATCACAAACACACACACACACACAGAAACATAAGGTGATAACCTGGTCTAAGGTGGAAGAGAGACTTCAACCCTGTTACAACTTCAATTACCATAAAACTACTCTCTCTCCCTCTCCTCGTCTCTGCCTCTTTAAATGCTCCCTTCCTCTTGTGTTTTTTGTCGTCCTTCTTTCTCTTTGCTGTGATCAACAGAAATCAATCATTTTATTTGTCTTCCACTTCATCCCTCTCTCCTGTTCTCGCCCTCTTTCATCCTCTCATTCTCTTATCATATCATTGACCATCTGAAATCAATCCATTTTGTGTCTTCCTCTCATCCTCCCTCTCTTCCTCTCTCTCTTCTACCTTTCTCTTTCCATGCTTGCCGGTTCTCTCTTCAAAAGCACTTAGGTGTCAAAGGCATTTCACTCGCAATCCCTCAACTGTTCAAACACACACACACACGTGCGCTGACACAGAGTCAGCGCCAGTGCAGTGTAAAATCTATGCTGATGTGATCAGTGCAGTTCGTGCTATTGACAGACAGCAATATTCCCACGATAGGAAAGATTCACCTTCATCACTGTCACTGTGTGTGTGTGTGTGTGTGTGAGTGTGTGTGCAAAGAGTGTGTGTAGGGCGTATGACAAAAGTGGTACGAAATGTATGCATGAAAACAGGTATGTAAAATAGGTATTATTAATTATATGGCATCAAATACAGCGAACGCACACTATGATGGGGTGTTAATTGTGATATTTGTTTCAGTGTGAGTGTGTAGAAGCAGGAGCAGTAGACTGAGTAGAGGTGTACTGTTAGTTGACATAATAATTAAAGCATATAATTAAGGCGTATAACCTCTGTGGATTTCGTCTTTTCTTTCCCTTTCTCTCATTATTCTATTCCTATCTCATTTCCTTTTATTAGCCCTCACTTCATCCCTCCTTTTCTCTCCTTCTCCTTTTGTTTACTAGCCCATCCATTACTTACCCCTCCCCGTCTCCTCTTATTTCACAACCTGTGCTCTACTCCTCTTCGCTCTCCTCTTCTCTTTTTTCTACACTTTCTTTTATCATAATCTTCCATTAATGCTTTTTATCATTTTTTATCTGAATTTTATTTCTGTTCTCTCCTTTTTATTCCATTTCTTACCCATTCCCTGTTCAATTATTCTGTTCGTCACTTGCCTTTTCGTTTTCCTCTTTACATTTTTTATTTTTTCCCATCCTTACATTTCTTCTCCCATGACCCTTTTCCTCTCCTCTCCTCTCCTCTCCTCTCCTCTCCTCTCCTCTCCTCTCCTCTCCTCTCCTCTCCTCTCCTCTACTCTCCTCTATTCTCCTCTCCTCCCCTCTCCTCACTCCTTCCCTCCTCTCCTCTCTTGCCCATTCTTTATGACTTGAAGGCTCATTTGTTAAGAGGAGGTAGAGCACTCTCGCTCTCCTCCTTGCCTCCTCCTGTCTCCTTTTTTGTGGGCTTTGGAAATATAATTTTCAATTTTTAATTTGATTCATTTAGATTTGATCATTAATCAGTGCTGAGAGAGAGTTAATTTGGTGGAAAATAGATGAGGTAGTTAGAGAGGGCTCTTTATAAAGTGAGCCAGCACAGCACTGGGTCTTTTAGGTGTAAAGGAAAGAGAAAGTGAAAAATTGAGAGTCTGAATGTCCATGAGTGTGTGTGTGATGAAAAGGGGTAAAGTGTGCGTCCAATAGACAGTAATATGAGGAAAAAGTATGTTTAGATTGACTACATTCATTTTTATGTAAATTTAGAGTAAATAAGACTGTCGCTGAGAGGGCTGTCGGCACCTACCAATCTCAATGTTGTACTTTACATTGAAGATCAGGTGAATTACTGTATGACACAAATGCAAAATGCTACCCCCAACAAGGAGGGCAGTAGCTAACAACAAGGAAGCGACATTAGTTGTCAGAAGTGACTCAAAGTAGGTACGTGGCAGGACGTGTAGGTGTATCAGAAAGATGCACAAGTGATGCTACAGTACAGACATGGGAAACAGATATCTGCCCAAAAATGCATTTTGATACCTGCATCAATTAATGAATTAATTTATCGCTGGATTTAATTTGAATTTGTGTTTTTAATATATGCAACTATATTACTGAGACAAACTATTAATTTAAGCTCTTCCTCAAACATTTTGCGTCATTTTAGACTTTTTGTGTGTCATTTGTACGCCACGCAACAAAACTTGGTAACGTCCGAAGAACCAGTTGGTTAGGTTTAGGAAAAACGTCATGGTTGGGCTTTAAATTGGTACATAAACTAGTACAATACGTATGGAAACAACGTCACATAAGTACGGAAAAACACGTCACGAACGTAACTTATAAAACAAAACACCGTTCTCAAACACCGGCCTCCTGGTTAAAAGTCCGATGTTTGTTGGACCCATCCACCTCCCCACCTGCCTGCCTGTTCATTATCACTTTTTATTCTACGTAGCTATCTCTGAGCGTAGCATATTAACGCGAGTATGTTTACATTGCAGTCAGTATAGACTACATGTTGTACAAATGACACGCCAAAAGCCATAGAGGCGTTCTTATTGCACGCTAAATGCCTTGCTCACTATCTTGTCATCCATACGCCTTTTCGTGCGATTGGGCTGCCTTATACGTCCTCCCCGTCCAAACATCCACCTTCTCCCTTGCTTCCGGCGTCCTCTACCTCCACTCTAATACTCTGCTTTTTCTCCGTCTCCCTCTCCTCCTCTGACCAACCACTGACCCAGGAAGTGACTGAGCAAGCTGCTTGTCGGGGCTTACCCAAACACAACACGGGGATGTGGGTTAGAGAAACGTAGACGTTGTGTGAATGTGTGTGTGGGAGAGAGAAAGCAGAGAGTTGGTGTGTGAGTGGGTTTGTACCCCCCGGTGTTAAGAGTTTCTTGACCGTTTGCTGACACTGTCCCCCCCACTGTACCTGGACTGTCAGCCCTTCTGTCTACCTATTTTCGTCTCACACACACACACACACAGATGCATGTTCAGTTCACTGCGCTGACTCCCGCCTGGGCCAGTTAGAGCTTTCTAAATGACTAAATTTCCATAAAACAAATGTGTACACTCACGTCACTGTGAGACGGTTTGAATATAAGCGGCCACCAGAATGTGCACATGTACGAAACACAAATAAAACATGGAAACACATGCGCTTACAAATGCCGACGAATGCACAAACATGCTCTCTTAGCTGCCAATAGGATGTCTTTCTGTTAAATCTCTTAGGTGTGTTGTCTTGGTCATGGTCAGCACATTTTTCAGAGGATTTAAATCTGTGTGTGTTAGCAAATCTCTCTCTTGCTTCCTCACTCGTTTTGCCCCATCCTCTTTCTCTTTTTCTCTCTCGGTCTGTACATTTAAATCCTTACTGTTTTAAATGCATCAGAAAACCTTTCAACTCAGTGGTGCTGTTAAAGCACTGTACAGGAATCATGAGATTGTTTTCTGTGTGTTTAATATTAGGATAACTTTATTTTCCCTAGACCGTCTGTTGATGAAGTGTCTGTTGATGGTGTTCTTCTCTGTTGAGCCTCATTTTATTTCTGAATGTTATAAACAAAAAAAACAGTGTAGGGTTCGATTTGAAACATTTGACAGCCCTTTCAGATTCCTCTCCTCTCCCCTCCGCTCCACCTCCAGGGTACATGACACCTCTGTCTTCCTTATCCATCTTTAAGTGGTAACCACGGTAACATCCAATCCCCTGAGAGATAGGCCTAATTAAATTAGGACTCCTTTGTGTCAATTAATTAACGAGACTGAGAGAGAGAGAGAGACGGAGATTGGGCAAGAGACAGGAAAAGAGAAAGTCAGAAAGTCAAAGAGACAACATGAGAGCGCGAGAGAGAGAGGACTTTCACTCAAATGGTGTCTCTATAAATTAGTCTTGTTGTAGAATAAAAGAGGCAAGCGAATTTTGCAAGCTTGACAATAACATAAAAGTGCCTAGATGCATAACAGACACACACACATGTAAGCACCGCAGAAACAGCACAGCTATCCCCACTTCACTCCCAGACGTCATTATGTAATCTTCTTCCAGTCCACACGTTTTCATCTCATTTCGACTCTCTCTCTCTTTTTATATTTTATTTATTTATGTTTCTTGTCTTCTTGTTAAGTAGTCAAAAGTCTCAGTGTCATGCACAGTGTATTGATACACTTCCTCTGTCATCTCTTACAGGTGTTCGTCTGGACAGGGTTCGTGGTGGGAGACAGAAGTATAAACGCCGGATAGATGCGGACAACAGTCCATACCTGAACCCACAGCTGGCTCTGCCTCCCAAGAAGCCATGTAAGAACACACACAAACTCTGACCCGTAACAGTATATGTAATAACGCTTTTCTCTCCGAGGTTCAGCAGGGATTCTCAGGGACAGAAATTTGCATACTGTCCTCTGTGCACAGTACCTCATACTCAAATCGACATTTGTGCTACAGTGACAACAGCATCAGACATGGTGTGCAAAGGGAACAATGAAAGACATGCGATGGACAGTGCACAAGGAAAATCCTTCCTAGAAATATACAGAAAACATTCACATATTGTATCATCATGTGCAGGCAGTGTTCATGTAATAGGCAGGAGTCGTTGTTCAGAGATCAGAAGTACAAGGAAGTGCCTCTCCATCAGTCCGTATCCTAATGGAGACAGTTGGACAGTAAAAAAAACATTTAAACACACACACACACACACACATAAATAGACATCGGGTAGTGAGAAGCCCATCTGTTTGGGACCAAGTTTATCTCCCTGTCTCTACTGCTACCAGTTTGGGGTCATAACATTTTATATGTGCAATATTTCACTATAAAGGTATTCGTTTAGCTCCGGCTGGATTGGCTGCGTTTTTTTAAAGAATAAAAACCATCACCAAAGCCTGATGATTGAAAAATTAACAAGGAAGAGAGGGACAGAGAGACAGGTGGAGACAGAGAGAGACTGAGCCTAAATGAGGCGGTTTCTCAGAGAGAGAGAGAGAGAGAGAAGAGGGAGAGGAAGGTAGGGGGAACAGCCAGAACCCTAATCCGGATTAAATCCAATCTGGCAACCACATCAAACTAGAGTTAGCTCTTTAGCTAAGCGTCTGCTCGCACACATGACACACGCACACACACACACACACACACACACACACACACACACACACACACACACACACAGACACAGACACACACACACACATGCAGTTCAGATTGAGCAGTGTTTAGCAGCTTGGTCCCCAAAGCCCATTTTGCTTAAAGCTGGAGCATATTCTGCTTTAGGCCAATATGCTGAATGGCTGCACGACAGCTTACCGGGACTTCTGCACTACTAATCATTGAAATGATGGGATAATATGAGTGTGTGTACACTACGTGTGTGTGTTTATAATGTATGTGTTTGCATACACAGACAGAGCATCTGTGTGTTCCAGCTAACTGAATGTCTTCACTGGAGGGCTATAGACCCGTTTTCCATAAACAGGTTTAGTTATATTTAACCCCTTTAGTCCTGTTATTGTGTTTACAAGCATTTGTCACATTTTGGCAGAGAGTTTCAACATATTGTCCCTTAATATATGTATGAAAACAAAAGTCATAGCGTTGATATAGACTCCCTGGGTCTCTCTTGTTCTTTTTCTCTCACACACAGTCAATACACACCAAAAAAAAAAAATCTTTCTGTCCCTCTGTCTCTCTCTCAGATACACGCACATGCAGCCTATCTATCTGTAGCCCAATCCCTAGCCTCAGCGTCCCCATTGATTGTGCGAGAACAGAACAATAGCCCAGGGTTTGGAAATGGGCTTCCATTGATTCTAATTAGGGAAACATTAAATAAGATTTACCCACAGATACTGCAGTGTGACTGGGATTGGTTTGGCTCAAACGACCCTGGAGCCGGAGCTAGAGGGAAGAGGATGGAAAGAATATATCTATGTACAAGTGTATGTGTGTGTGTGTAACAGAATTGGGGGTGGAGAGCGTTAGATCAATACACAACTCATCCCCCCAACTCTGTTTCACTCTCTCTTGCTGTTTATCTCTATCTAGCTGTCGCTCTCTCGACTCTTCCTGTCTGTCTTTTACAATCTGTCCACGGCTCTATTTCTACCTGTCTGTCTTCTCCCATTTTTTTTTCTTTACTTATCTCCCTCTCTCTTTTTTCTATGTATCCCTCGCTCCTCTCTTGCTCTTCTATCCTCTGTTATTATTCCCATGCTTGATTAGTCAGTGGATTAATTTGGAAGCAGGGTATCAGTCTGTTACTAATGGGCCATAGAGATCTCATCACCACATGTCACCATTACCAGCTGAGCTGTTTGGCTTTCAGTATTATCTTTCCCTTCTGTATGTATCAGCGAAGCTTCTTAAGGCAGCGATACAACGTTTTAAGCAACCTGAATCACCAGCAGTAATCGCCTTTAATCACACCTTGAAGCATCTCCTAAACTGGAAATAATTTTTTTATCTTTTATCATCTTTACTCCTGCCAAATTACTAGAATCAAATCAATTATCTACTGCTTGATTGTTGTAAAATTCCACAGGACATTACAGGGCATCTTAGTCAAGCATCATCTTATTTGATCTTGTTTCCATCACATATTTTGATATAGTATGGCATAAAAACTGCCACCTGTGCACTTCAAACAAACAAACTATATTTAGGGTTGGGCAATATATCGATATTATATCGATATTATATCGATATCGTGATATGAGACTACATAATGTCTTAGATTTTGGATATCGTAAAGTGGCATAAGTGTTGTCTTGACCTGGTTTAAATGGCTGTAGTACAGTAAAGTGATGTAATTTTCAGAACTTACCAGACTGTTCTAGCTATTCTATTATTTGCCTTTACCCACTTAGTCATTATATCCACATTACTAATTATTATTCATCAAAAATATCATTGTGTAAATATTTTGCGAGAGCACAAATAGTCCACACTACAATATCGTCACAATATCTATACCGAGGTGATTGGTCAAAAATATTGTGATTTTTTTTTTCTCCATATCGCCCAGCCCTAACTATATTATACTATATTATGTACTGTATACAATATAATTGTACTGTAAAAGAAAAAAAAACACTTATTAATGGCAGAAATGGACTTTTACAGTACAGTACAAGTGTGTTGTCTGGCAATTTTAAAGGTTTAATTACATTTCAATTTTTAGGGTGCCAAACAAGTCTAATATTCTTATATATATATATATATATATATATATATATATATTGTATTAAATGCTGTATGTGTAATATCTAACATCATGATTTGTGTGCTGTATACTATGGAGAATACTGAAATGTATTATGTGTTGATTTGATGCAACCTGTCTCTGTTGTGGAAATACCTTAAGACGTATGTGTTATCTAGCAAACTGTGTTATAAGGGACTTTGCATATGACCTTTCACATTTTTGCACTGGATTGGTGTGGAACAGCTTGCAGCCTAATGCGGCAAACATTCACCATCTCTCTGTCTCTGTGTCTTTCTCCTTGTCTGGTGGTCATGTCAGTTGCCTTTGGCTGCCTTGCAGATAACAAAATCGTCTCTCACCTGCTGGTGGCCGAGCCAGAGAAGATTTACGCCATGCCTGACCCAACAGTACCAGACAGCGACATCAAGGCCCTGACTACGCTGTGTGACCTGGCGGACAGAGAGCTGGTGGTCAACATCGGCTGGGCCAAACATATCCCAGGTAGGGGGGAAAAAAAACTGCTGAACTCTGACTTTCACTCTGAACCTAACCTGACTCCATGTTGTGACAGGATCACACACACACGTCCATAAATCAATTTTTTTTTTCAATTCCAGAGTATAGGAGATCTCATACACACACCCACGCACATGTACAGGATAGTCACGCATGCTGTGTGAATTGGCAGAGCACAAGGTCAGAATCAGCTGCTCCAGATGCAGTTCAGACGCACGCACACGCACACACAAGTACTTAATGCTAAGGCGTGACCTTTCACCCTAATCCTTGCACTCAGACAGCCTGAACTGTTGACTCCTCCAACTGACTAACCAAATGCCCTCACCGGCATCACACCTTCTCACACACACTGAAATTCTGACCTTTTGAACCAAACAGTCCAATCCCCTTACATTCGTACATGTGTGTGTGTGTATGTGTGTGTTTGTGAGTCACTGCACCATATATTTATGACAAAGCCCTTTGAAACCACAGCTTTACCCTACTGGTGAACTATATACAGTATGTGCTGGTATATAGAGCGCTCCAGGGATAACGTAGTTTTGTAGGCCAACCGGGAAGTTAGCATCGCCTTGGTTCCCTCGACAACAATACAATGGGATTTTTAATCTCCACAAAAGAACACCACTTTTATGATTTTTAAGAGTGAATGCAATCACCAGAAGTGAACTATCCCACGGTTACATGAATGCGAGTATACACAACCAGGCTGTAAAGACGGATGAGTTGATGTGATGATGTTTAGTAGTCTCATTTAGCCACTTGTTACCAACCACGTTTTTAAAAACACGTAAAAGCTTTAAAATTCACAATTATGATATTTACTGGCATGTTTTATATCGTAGAACAAAACGTTAAAATCTCTTAAGCTTGTGTTAACCACAGACCTTATTTCAGGCATCTAACTAAAAACATTGACTTTGAGACGAGGGAACCAGAAGTGCTACAATGCTAACTCATTTCCCGATTTTAGGACTCATTCCTCTATTAAAAGTCACGGTCACAAAAATTGTCATACAAATATACAACAATAATAATATGAGTAAATATATGCCTCCACCTGTGGCTGTTAGAACTTTGCATGATGTATAAAACAATGAAAATGTCCCATTCTAATGATAAAGCAGTGACTACTGTTTGATATATACTGTAGAACGTAATGTCTGTTTTAGCCTATAGCGTATATGTGTCACTCTACAGGTCCATCACTAAAACAGAAACATCTAATCTAATTGAAATAAGCAGTATAAGTATACACAAATGAGCTAAAAGCTGAGTAAGTAAGAAAACAAAAGAGAGGAAAAGAGCAAGACTGATGATGACGAATGCATCTGGCCGTGGAGGCTAAAAAAGAAGAGGAAGACAGGAAGCGAGACGTATGAGATTAAAACCATAATCTGGTTTTGGTTTTAGTGAGGGAGCCTGCTGTGACAGCAGAGAGGAGGGAAGAGCGGTGTCTCAGATTAACACAGATTAGCACAAAGATTAGTCCCATTGTCGACTGGAAATATGGTTATAGAATAGAGTCGAATAGAATTACCCCCTGTTGCCACTGCTCAAACAGTATAGGGGGTTGTGAGAGTATAGGGGGAAGCACCAGATTAGAGGCATAAATACCACTCAGTCATGCTGCGTAAATCTATAACAATAAAGTCAATGGCGTTGGATAACAGGGACTCCAAATAATATGTATTATATCTTATCAATAAATGTGGAAATAACGGAGCGAAAGAGAGAAAAAGAGATGGAGGGAGAGAAAGAGAGATGGGGATATACATTGCTTCTTGTTAGTGTATTGATCTATGTGCTGCTATATGGACAGTAAGCAGACATATATATTGATCCATATACCAAGTATAGCCCTTTGAATATTTATCTTTCTCTCTCAAAACAACATATAACCTCATTCCAATACTGTCTCATTTCCTGTAATCGCCGTTTTACTCTTTTAGGCTTTCTCTTTTAATCCATTTATCTCTCTCTAAATACCTCTGGGATGCCCCTACTGTATATATATATAACATACATACGCGGAAAGAACTCACAGGCACACACAGATGTACACACTAATGTACACATGATGTATATTTAATGTATTGTATTGCATCGGGCTTGCCTTTTCCTTTGCTCACTACTTTTACAAGTGAGTGGACTGAGTTAGCCGGGTTATGTGCTGGGCTGAGTGTGCGTGCACGTGTGTGTGTGTGTGTGTGTGTGTGTGTGTGTGTGTGTGTGTGTGTGTGTGTGTGTGTGTGTGTGTGTGTGCGTGCACATGTGTGTGTAGTTTTCTGGGTGGAGGGAGCGGAGCGCAACGATTGCTTGGCGGTGGAGAGAAGATGGCGTGATTAGATGAACGAGAAAGGCAATCCACTGCTCACAGAGAAAGATAGAACTCTTCATCTTCCAAGTGTGTGTGCATGTGTGTGTGTGTGTGCATGTGTGTGTGTGTGTGCATGTGTGTGTGTGAACACCTTATGAAATCCTCATTGTTTACAACACTGTTCTACTCTCATACACACACACACTCATACAGTACATACACATAAAGTGATCTACTGTTCACTCCAGGTGGAAAGGATTGTCAGAAAGAAATACGCCTCCTCAACGTTCTTTATCAGACTCCTACACACACACACACACACACACACACACACACACACACACACACACACTCACACACACACAAGGCAAACAATAAAGAGTCTACAATGACTTAAGTCTTGAATAGAATAGAATAGACCTGTTAACCTTTTTGCAGCCGTCTTGTTTCACATCTTGTCAAGTGTGTGTGCGTGTGTGCAGGGTGCACATGTGAACACACACATGCACACGTCTCCGCTCGCCATGGTACAGTAATTTTTTTAATCAAATAGATGGAGAGAGACAGAGAAACAAAGAGGAAAAAAGACAGAGGCAGAGAGAGGAGAGGTGAAGCCAATTTATGCTTCATGATATGGCTGCGCAGCGCTGCACACACACACGCATACGCACACACAGGCTGCTAACAGTGGTAACAACGTGTCAAGGCGAGCGCCAGGCAGCTAATTTGAAGTCATTAGATGTCTGCCGTACTGGCAACAATTTGTTACGCTCACACACGCGCAAACACACACACAAAAACACGTCGCATGCACACACTGAGTTAAGAGCCGTCTGCGGATAGCGAGGAGGCTAAATTGTAAACTAATTTAAACATCACTCAGCGTTAGAGAGGCTGCCTGCAAGACAGGCCCCCGGATAACAAGGCTAGGGTACGCGTGTGTGTGTGTGTGTGTCTGTGTGTGTGTGTGTGTGTTGCTAGTCATGTTTGACACACAGACTCGCCCAACCTTAGAGACTTGTGACAACACACACACACACATATCTCTTTGATTGGTTCTTTTATTCTAAAGCTTTGTGTGCATGTGTGTGTGCACGCTCATTTCCATATTGATATGGCCTATATGCAAACATTTGATATGTCATTAGGAGAGGAAAATGAGGTTTCGGACCCAGTGTGTGTCTCCTGTTATCCCACAAGGAATGGGACACTGTCACACACGTGTGCACCTCACACATGCATATGTGTGTGTCAAAGGCAGAGATGAAATGCATGCTAAACACAGAGAAGAAGTCTTTTTGCTGATTCAAACTGTGGCCCCGCACATGTTCACACATTTGGGTGATACAGTAAGTATATTAGCGGTGTACTGTCACTCTCAGGAAACTGTGTGTATGTGGAAATATTGTAGGAGTTATTACTCAGAGGGCGTGAAAGGCTTTGGCGTCCAATAATATGGATTAGTAAAGAGGGAGATCTCATTTTAATAGCTCTCATAGCCACAACTCCAGTTGCATATTAGGCCGCATGTCATAGTGGTGTGTGTGTGTTGAAGGAGGAACGAGAAGCGGTCAGGTGAGAGGAGGAGGCAAATATTTAAACAGGAGCGAATGAGAGAGTGAATTAAAAGAAAGAAAGGCCATTCAAAATGAGCCATTTATCTGTCTGTAGAATTAGTCTTTTCATCCTCTCTTTTCTGTTCTCTTACTCCCTCATCCTCCCTCTCTCTCTCTCTCTCTCTCTCTCTCTCTCTCTCCATAATAACTAAATGACTACCGGGCAGTCATGCCAGCAGCTCTTATCTAGACTCGTGGACACAAAAGAGAAAGACAGACAGGCGAGCACTTGACTTGACGAAAGAGCAAGGAACGAACAAATGAATGAATCAACGAACGAGAGCCAGAACCTATAACACAGTCTATTTTACCAGAACCAGGGGCCTTGCCATTAGGGTTTTTTTTTTTTACAACCCCTTCCCCCATTCTTTCTTTATTCAAGGAAGAAATTGCTCTCGGGCTGCCCCCCACTTCCCCTCTGCTATTCTCTGGCTTCCCTATCTCCTCTTACTTGCTCTTTCTTTTCTTACAGTCTTTCTTTCGCTCCCTTTTCAATTTTGACACTCAGGATAAGCGGTCTATGTGTCGGCAGTAACGCAGTATGATTGAGCTGTAAAAAACGGGGGGAGGGAGGTGGAGGGGGGGTTGCTGTCTGTCTATTCATTTAATCGGCCTTTATGGAGATATGGAAGAAGGGGTTTGGGTGGTTGTGGTGGTGACGAGGGAAGTCCTCTTGCCTCATGTTCTTCATGCTTCCATCTATCTTTCTGTCTCCTTTAGTCATTTATTGGCCTCTCTTTGTCATTTCTCCTTTCTCTGTCTTCCTCTTACCCCTTGTTTGGATTTGGGGATGAGCATGGGTGTTGAAATACCCCATGCTGATGCTGAAAACATGAATTAGGATTAGGGAGAATGGGTTTGAAATAGGGCTGTCAATCGATTAAAATATTCAATCATGATTAATCGCACATTTTTTATCCGTTCAAAATGTACATTAAAGGGAGATTTGTCAAGTATTTAATACTCTTATCAACATGAGAAAATATGCTTGCTCTATGCAAATATATGTAGATATTTATCCTTGGAAATCAATTAACAACACAAAACAATGACAAATATTGTCCAGAAACCCTCACAGGTACTGCAATTAGCATAAAAAATATGATCAAATCATAACATGTTAAACTCAAGCCAAACAGGCAACAATAGCTGTCAGTGTGTCAGTGTGCTGACATGACTATAGAACCCATTTTCATTCATGTATCTTAAGGTCAGAGGTCAAGGGACCCCTTTGAAAATGGCCATGACAGTTTTTCCTCTCCAAAATGTTGCGTAAGTTTGGAGCGTTATTTAGCCTCCTTCACGACAGGCTAGTAGGACATGGTTGGTACCACTGGATTCCTTAGGTTTCTAGTTTCATATAATGTCAGTATCTTCAGCTTTAAAACTGAGCCCATTACAACCTCCGAAAGATTGATTGTGTTAATGCATTAAAGAAATTTGTGGCGCTAAAACGAATTTGCGTTAACGCGTTATTATCACGTTAACTTTCACAGCACTGGTTTGAAATACAACAAACACGGCTGAGGTGAGAGAAGATAAGTGTAGGAAATGGGAAGAGAATGGAAAGCATGAAGGTCACATGCATTACCTCAGTATAACCTAGATACTCCCAAAGAGCTTTTAATACAATACTATTCTGACCCGATGGCTAAACATCCCCCACCTCTTCAACCTCCCTCTTTCTCTCTCCCTGCTTCTGTCTCTTTCTGGCTCTCCCTCCTTTTCTCCCTCTCTCTGACCTGACCTCCCACCCTCTCTCTCCATGGTATCCTTAACCTCTTCATTATCAAGTCAACCTCATCTCTCAACCCCCTATCTCCTCCCACGCCTCCCGCCTTCCCTCCTCTCTCCCCAGTCTGCCATCGTCACCGTCTCTCTCTCTTCGGTTCTGTCTGTCTGTACGTCTCTACAGATACAGTGATCCAGCTCTAGATTTTCTATGATCGACCACTCATCGATCAGATCGCTCATTTAAATCTGCCTTCTGTCTAACATCGGTACATCCCAGCATACTCAGTGAGGCAGCCAATGAGCAAAGCCCTCCTTAATCTTTACCTCTGCTGTCTGTGCTCTTTCTCTTTTGGTCATGTTATAGTAAATGGTTTCCACTTAGAGATTTAGTCAACCAGTCTAGCAGTTGGTCATTCAGACTGCCAGACAGTCAGTCAGTCAGTTAGTTAGACAATCAGTCAGTCAAGTAACTGCACAGCCAGTCAATCAGACACCCAGTCAGTCAGCAAATATTGATTAATAGAAGTGTCCTGCTCCTTTTAGCAAATCAAATGTTGAGTCTCAGCAGCCAAGGGGAACCTCCGCACACACACACACGTATACACATGGATACACACATCCTCGACTTTGAAAGTGCAGCTCTCTAAATTAACACTGACGCACATTATAACACTTCACAATGAGCTCCAAGAGATGCAGAACAGCACTGTGTGTGCATGAGTGTGCATGAGTGTGTGTGTGTGTGTGTGTGTGTGTGTGTGTGTGTGTGTGTGTGTGTGTGTGTGTGTGTGTGTGTGTGAGTGAGTGAGTGAGTGCATGTTTAAAAGCCCAGACTAGTGATGATGTCACTCTCTGGCCCTCCTTATGAGTCTGGTGGTGTCGTCAATCAGCAAAGAGGTTGTTGGGCTTTAAATCAGAAGAGAAACATCTCTCCACCACCAGTCACACAAACAAACACACACTTTATTCTTTTCCGATTGTTAAATCATCTTCCAGTCTATCTGTCGTCTGCAATGCAATAAAACGGCTGGTCCAGGTGCACATAAACTCACATGGACACACGCACAAGAAGACTTGCCCCCATTCTGTCGGCTAAGGCTAGTTCACCTTGACAGTCACAGCATGCTGGGTGCCTTCTTAACACCCAAACACAACACGCAAACATGCAGTCTATTCACATAGACACATGCATTCAGCACGCAACACGGGGGAAGAGATAAAAAAAAAATTTACATGGCAGTGTCCAAGCAAGCACATAAGTCTTTACAGGCATAGCATGCAAAGGTGAGAGGTTAAAACAAGGTTTTAAAAAGTTTAGTTATTATATGGTAAAAAATTTCAGAGATATTTGCATGTATTATATGATAAATTATCACTTCTAGTGTAAATTAAAATAGCTTCAAGTTGCCTAATTGTAAGCTCCAATCGTTTTTAGCCTGGAGCAGATACTGTAGGAAAACAAATAAGAAATGCCAGTTAACATTTTATGTTCAATCAATGTGTTTTTTTCTTATGCGGATTTAAAAAACACATTAATTCACAAGGTTGCTTTAGTCACAAACTCTTTCCAGTCAGTTCAGGTAAAGAAGATAAGAAACATAACTGACAGCACTCTTTAAAGTGATATAACTGACTCCTCCTTTTCCAGATTCTAATTATATTCATCTCATAAATATGACTTTAATAGGATCTGGTTTAGATTTAGAATTAGATTTAGTTCATTGCTTTGGTCAATTTAGTTTCTTTTGTGCTCCCTATCTTCATGTTTGTGTTTCCAGTCGCTGTTGATTTACTCTGAGCTCTGTTGGCCGTGTTTGATTTCCATTTCTGCTCATCCCTGAGCTATATAACACATTTACAGGTTGATGTCTTCAAGTGTGTGTGTGTGTGTGTGTTTGCTCATGTGTGTGCGTGTGTGTGTGTGTGTGTGTGTGTGTGTGTGTGTGTGTGTGTGTGTGTGTTTGTCTGTTTCATTGTCCACATTCGTGCATCAGAGACATCTTATTTTCCAGTGCACCACCACCGCCATGGTTTCCTCTTGCAGCCCATACAGTACAAACAAACACACTCCTGTTTGCAGATGAAAACAAATATTGATGAAATCAAATTAGGAAAAGAATATTTGATATCTGAGCTTAATGTTTGGATTAAGTTGGGCTTTCTTTATTGGATTAAGCCTGTGGGTATTGGAAGCATGTCATCAATATGAGAAAACAGAGGGAGGGGAATATTTTCCCTTTTTTCTGTGCATTGCTTTCCTTCTGTCTTATCTACTTTATTTCACTTTTTCTTTTATCTTTTTGTCCCCATGTTTGTGTCACTCTAGCGTTTGTAGTTAAAATAAGGTTAGATCAGTCTAATGGTTTTAGTTAGTTAAATAAAGAGGATCTGTTTTTGATCTAGGAAACAAGGAGGAATGTTTTACACTGCAATATGAGTTAATTTAACAAACTAGAACCCATATTTGTTATAATTAATATAATGGAACATTCCTCCTACATTACAATTAACATTATATGTAAGCTGTGAAGTGTCTCAGAAATAAGATTTAGAAAAGAGAGATAGAAAACAATAATATACGCTTATTGTCTATATGTTGTGATGCTGTTTTTGTGAAAGAAGTTATTTGTGCCACATTTATGAAAACACACACACACACATGCACACATGCACCTACATATTCAGTCTGTGAGGGCACGTTCAGTCTGTGTTGACTCTCCTGTCTGTCCGACACCCCTTGTTTGTTTTGTCATCACAGTGTTGACAGTGTTTCCATGACGATGTGCCTATGATGACACTCAAACACACACACACACACAGCTTTAGGTGTCTGCTTTAAAAACACACATTGTTTTATACACACATTCAACACAAATATTCATACACAAACACACACACCGGTATTACCTCTATCAGGTCACACCTCGGTGGTGACACACACCTTATGCCTTTAGAGTCGAGCAACCTGACACATCATACGGACACACACACACAAGTTGCTTCACACATGGTACCAGCTGTCGCTGTCGCTGTATCCACGTGTGTCACACCATATCAGACCTGAATTCAAAATGAAAAATAAAAAAAACAAAGAAGTTACATGAAGAGTAGTGGCAGCCTATGATAGTGGAGTGCATAAAGAAAATAAGATCACATCACCAACAGTACCTTCACTAATATCAGCACTATTAAGTGAATGAAATACCTTTATATTAAGAATTACACTGATTTTGTGAAGTGGTGCCTGCATGGAAATCTGTTGTTTTTTCTGCTCAGCTTCAGTTTACAGCCTCTGATTAAAAGTAATTTTAATAATTTTGATTCTAATCTCTAAAAAAATATTGAGTCACGAAAGACATTCACTAGATAGATCATCAAGTAAAAGTGAGACAAAAACACAAATATTGAAGTCAGGAGATTTGCGCTCAGCAGCCCATTGCTGTTTTTCTTATTAGTTTGATTACATTAGCAAATCAAATTCATTTGTCTATCAGCCTTTGAGACACAGCCTGCAATCTGAGTACACTGACTAATCTGCATCAAATAATGTCTGTCACACACACACAAAATACACACCCGGAGAGAAGCCGCATACATAAGCACTCCGCGCACACGAGCATGCATACGCAAACGCATACATCGCAAACGCACCCGCGAAACACACAAACGTACACTTCTAAAGTAGCGCTAATACACAGCGAATGTGCACGGATGCACAGACGTGCACAGTTTTATAATATGTGACATCAGACGAGCGGTAACAAATAAATCAGCACACCATCTGAGCCCATCATCATCCAAGTCATCACTAGCAAACAGTCAGCTTTTACTACTTTCAATTTGCTTTTGTGTTTGTGTGTGTGTGTGTGTGTGTGTGTGTGTGTGTGTGTGTGTGTGTGTGTGTGTGTGTGTGTGCCTGAGAAAGAGAGAGAGAGAGAGAGAGAGAGAGATGATGTGATGTGATATGATATGATATGCTGGCGGGGCATAAAGATAGATGATCATAATTACACACAGGCCAAACTCCATTTCAAATCATCATCATCCTATTCTATCTGTTGGGGCACACATGTCCACACACACACACACACACACACACACACACACCAAGAGCAATATAAAGAGTTCACACACATACAGGGATTCACACACACGTATCACACACCTATGCATGCAGCAAATCTAGTGGAAGGAGGGACAGGCTTGTCATGGCATCACATTATTTCTGTCGGTTCATGCAAAGTTCACAGACAGGCATGAAATAGTTATTCTCTCTCTTTCCACATCCTCTCTCTCTCTCTCTTTCTACTCATCTATCTACCTTTCCTCACTGTTTCTGTCTCTATCTTCCATTTTCTCCTCTTTATCTCTATATGTTCTCTTTTCCTTATACGCTCAGTCTCTCTGTTTCTCCTCCTACCATTGTCTTCCTCTCCCTCTCTTACCCTCATCATTGATCCTCACCTCCTTCCCTTCTCTCTCCTCCTTCTTCCCCTTCTTCTTATTGTTTCTCCTCATTCCCCTATCTTCAACTCTCTCTCTCGCTCTCTCTCTCTCTTCCTCTGTCTGTCTCTCTCCCCTTCTCCCATCCTCCACCCATCATTCTTAAATAACAGTCCCCAGGATTCATCCTTTCCATCAGGGAATAAGCAGGTGGGAAAATAGGATTGGAGCGTGCCTGTCACCAGCTGGGGACGACTTATGGTCTGTGCACACAACACACACACACAGAGGCAAATTATATATATATATATTATATAGGTATGAACACATGCACACATACACAAGAAAACACCTGCAGATAGGCAACAGTTTGGGTCAGCCCCTGTGCCTGTGAGTGGCCCAGCAGGTTTTATTAAATATAACCATTCATCACCATCCATTAGCTTCTTAGTTATTTGTCTACATGTATGTTAAGGTACTCACATCTGGTATACACCTCAAAAAATGCTGGCAATAAATTACACTCTTAGATGGGTGATCTCTTAAGCCTCCATTATACCTTCCAAAATACGGTCGCACAGACATGTGCTGATGTTGAATCATGACGAGGAAACATTTGGATCTTCTATACTCCATGCGGGTTTCTCCTCGCGGCAAACCGTCACTGTCAAACCTCCTCAAAGTTCTCAATTTTCTCCACCCATCCGCGTCCGCATAATTAGAAAAATTTGGTTGTGCAAGGACAGGCGAAAACCTGCTACAAAGAACCCCCACAAAGGGCCGTGTCTGATGGTGATGGTGTGACGTCATGTTGGCCATGCTGACACTTGCGACCCCCACAGATGCGGCAAGGATAAATCGCGATTTATAGAGGTGGCATGATTGCTTATAAAGCCAATGTAAAGATGTGAGTGAGAGCAAACGGACACATTTGTAGACATATTGGCTCTAAGGCAGAGGGAATTGAGACGAAGCTGAGAATAATTTTAAGCAAAATATTTTGCTTATTTAGAGGCTTTATAAATCCACTTTCTCACTGCTCAGAGACGAGAGAAAAAGGGAGAAAGATAACAGAAAGTATCTGTTTTTTTGGTGAGATCGAAGCTGCGTCAAAACTTGAGCTGTTTCATTAACACACATAGCAGACATTTTGACATACTGAGCCACTGCTATATTATTCCATGTGGCATGCCAAACACTTCATATTTGTCTGTTTACGTCCTTTTTTCCGTTCCAATCGAATACGTTTTCCATCTAATATCTTGTTTCTTTGGTTGGTTTTTCAATAATGTACATTGTATAATGTGAATGTGTTTGTACACAGCACTTCATCCTTATACAAGTGTGTCACTTCCCACCTGCTGTGTGGCAGAGGACCATGTCTGTGGTCTCAGTGTGCGCTCACGTGGACACACAAAATACACACACACACAGCAGTAGTAACGTGTGTATTTTTGTGTCTATTTAATCTTGATGGGATGTTTCATCTGCAGGCTGCTATCACAGCTGGCTGCCTTATTGTCTGGGTCAGACTGATGGGTATGTGTGTGTGTGAGTGTGTGTGAGTGTGTGTGCGTACTTCTCTATGTGTGTTTTCAGTTTGTGTTCACCTATTAGTCTCATGCATAAGTATATACCTACAACAGTGTGTTTGCCTCTCTCTGATATACCTAAACACTATACATGAACAATATGTACATATGCGAGTGTGTGTATTGTGCATGTGTGTGTGCTGTCTATCAAGCCACACACACAGCCCTACCAAACCATTGGCTTGGTTGCTGATGATGACATATGAGTTCCTGGCCTTGGTAATGGCTGTTAAATCTCATAATTACACGCTTCTTTATTGCAATGCATAATGACCCCGCAGCACTATTGGACAATTAATTAAGATTTTCAGCCCAGGCTTTTTCAGGCCCAGATGAGGAGGTGGAATGAGGTCTAATGTTCGTGTCTTGGAGCTAGGACATTAAGGCACGACGCTGTAGGAGAGGAGGCTGTCTCTCTCTGTGCGCATTCGTTTTCATCTCTGTCTTTCTTTCAGTCTGTCTCCCGTTCTCTCTGTTCTCTCTCTTTCCTCATCGCTCCATTGTTGAGCCCTTCCTCTCAGTGCTTGTCCTGGATGATGATATTGGCAACCATATCTCTAATCTGTGAATGGTAAATTAATCCCTGTGGAGTTTCTGCAGTCCTCTCTCTATGGAAAGCTACGGGGGATTAGGAAGATAGAATCAACACAGCCTCATAATCTCATATACAGACACCGGGCTTGGACAGGGACCATTGGGTTTTGTTTTAAAGCCACAATCAGCAAGTTTCTATTCGTAAATCAATACCTCTTTTTTTTTTAATGCAAAATTCTGTTTGAGACAGTGACAAAATAAATGTAGCTATAAAGAATTTCATGTAGTCATCTTTGAAAATATGAACTGCCCAATGATTTAGATAGCAGGACAGCCCATTAGCTATAGTTGCTTGGACTATGGATTTTGTCTTTTGAGGAGAATATGTTATAGCAGGATATTGTTTTGAAAAGGTAATCCACCAAGAGATCAATAGACTTCCACAACCCAATTAATTGAACAAGCTGGGAAAAACAAATTCATCACTAGATAGATAGATAGATAGATAGATAGATAGATAGATAGATAGATAGATAGATAGATAGATAGATAGATAGATAGATAATTCAATGTAAAACCTTTGTTTGATCTTCATCTTCATCTTGACCCATTTGACCTTCACATAATATAGGATTGTTCGGGTGTTTTGAAGTGGGGTTGTATGAGGTACTTATCCATAGTAGGTGTATTACTTACAGTAGATAACAGCATCAAGAAACAGACAGGAGTACCAGAACCGGAGTAAAGCAATATAGTGCTGTGGACTGGGACGGCAGACAAGCATATTTTGCTAATGGCCTGAGAGGGACTCGTTCTTTGTGTATTTTGTGAAGTCTCTACAGACATGAGGTGACTTTCCCCGGGGTTTGAATTTTGATGTAAGGTCCAATCAGTGTCTTAGTATATTCCTTAATGACGCTTTTGAGTGAGTGGCAAAATGTCATCAAAACAAAACAGTAAGTCCAGCTGTCTTTTACCTAGTCTGATATACGTTTAAGCTGTTTAGGCATACTAATATTCACATTACGTCCTCTTTATTCTTTTCAACTCAATGTTTTTTGTAGGGCTGACCCGAATGGTTCAAAGCTTTGAAACTTCAACCATTTCCATGGTAATCAACCTCCAATCAGGATTCAAATGCTTTGTTTTTTTGTGTTTTGGAAGTATGTAATAATTAAGTATATATCTCAAAATAGCCCATGAAATTAGGAATAATCCCACAACATTATTCATTATTCATATTCAGAATTTATTATTATTAGTTATTCTCAGACGGATATCGCTGTGTGTTATCTGTAAAGGTGTGTGTAGATGTGTTTGTACAGTCGTGCGGCTGCTGCACTGTCCCGGCACTGAAACGGGGGAGATGAAGACAGACAGACAGAAGAACATGTCAGCCTGCTGCGCTGCAAACCTTCGAATAACTTTGAATATTTCCAACCGAAGCTTCGAAGCACAAAAATTATATTCCAGACAGCCCTAGTTTTTTGTCTTCTAAAACTGTCTGTCAGCAATGTCTGTGTGTGAGAGAGAGACAGACAGAGAGGGTTGATGTGTAAGCTTCTCAGTTTTGTGTACACATGGTTAATTCCCCTGACAGATTTGTGTGCTCTCTCACACAGTGGTCATTCCTGCCTGCATCAGCATTGTATGGAAGGAGGGAGAGACAGGATGTAGAGTTAGAGGATGAGAGGAAGATGGGATGGATTAAGTGAAAGAGAAAGTAAAAAGGGAAGATGTGACAAATAATGTAGGAAAACAGAAATTGTGTTGAAATTAGTTATTTTACACGGCGGTTATATCACCAAGACATTCTCCAGTAGAGCAGACCATTGTCACTTGAGCAGCACTCTTGACTCTATATAGAGACATGATGGCCCCAGTGGAGCTGGCTGTGGCACATGCCCACACACACACACTCACCCACACACTCCTTGACACGGCCCTGGCGAAGCTAGAAGTGGGTAATTAAAATGTAAATATTGATATTTTATTATTTGAAATGCCTCCACTGCAATGCTCTTAATGTCACTCCATCTGTCGTCTCCACGGAGACTTCGGGTCGCCCTCAACGACCGGCTGCCCCCACCCAAGCAACCCCCGCCACGGCAACAGCTATAACACTCGACACACATCTCTGTGTTGCTGCGTCTCCATTTTGGCTCTAATTAAGTGTTAAATATTAGCACCCGCCGCAACCACAGAGGCAGCACACACCACACATGCACACACAGAGAATAGAGCACACGACCCTCCTCTCCACCTCTGTCTCTCTCCCCCTGACTCTCTCTTTCACACACACACTGACACACACTCACACAGAGCACTCATCCCCACTACAGCAATGGGAAGATTTTAAGTGTTAATCTTGCAGTGCTGCTGATGGTGTCTAATGTATGCAATTAACAGTCAGCCAGGGCTGAGGGTTTGGTAATTAGCTTGCTGTTCACACTGATTAGAGGCTACTGCAACCCTATGACTGCTCTACTCTCCCCGAAGCCGCACACAGAAAAAAGGGGGATATGGAGGAAGGGGAGGGGGAGGGGGGGAGGGGAAAAAAATAGAAAAAAAGATATTTTAGCCAACAATATAAGAGGGGATGAAGGTGAAGGTGATGACACGTTTGTGTGTGCAATATGTGAATTAGAAAAGTAACTGATAGACTACCGAATTAATTTGTGTATTTTTACAAGCTATTGTCCGTTTTCATTTAAAGTATGTGCAACTCAAACACAAAGACAGACACAGTAGCATCAACCAGGCTGTTATTGTTTTTATAGTAAACTAAGATTAACTATCATCAAAACCGAACCCTAATCTTAATCAGTCTTCAACAAGACTGTTGTAGATTTTTAATGAACCCAACAATAAGTATTGGCCATGTCACGATGTGAACAAAGGCTTTTTAAACATCCCCTCTCGACATGTTTCAAGACATGTACTGTAGATATTTTTTCCCCAAGAAGGTTCAATATCTTGTTAAAAAATTATTGAAATTACATTTACTCCTTTTCCCTCATTTAAAAATCCAGAATTTATGAATACTTAAATATTTTTTAACTCCAAACTAGTTCTCATGTCAAAAAATCTTGAATGTACGTACACGTCTTAAAGTGAGATTTAAGGTGAGCACCGAGAAACTTTCCTTCAGCAGATGAATGTGAAAACAGCCTTCTAGTATCAAACTCAGCACAGTGAAGGTCAAACATCCAAGCAAAGGAACAATAGACAAAAACACATATTTGAGTGGCAGTAGATTTTAGATCTGTGTTTTTTTCTTTTACAGGAAAGTTATTTGAACTGTTTTGTTGTTGAATTTTTCATTTAAACAAAAATAATTCAACCTAACCTTAACACACACTGCAACCAAAAACCTGACCTGATGCAGACATGCAAACAGACACAGTTCCTATAATGAGGAGGAGGATTGAAGCAAAAGGGAGGATAGAAATGCGCAATCATTTGTTCTAATCTGTTCATCTCTTCACACACATAGGCAAACACACACACTTTTGATACTCAATTTTTCTGTCTATGAAAGATAAAACTTTATTTGTGATTTGCACTTTCATATAATAACTCCACTTGAAAACATGGTGTTTTTATAATCTACGTGACTTTAAATGTGTACGTGAGTGTAGGTGGGTGTGTGCCCTGTGTGTGAGTGTGTCTTTAAGCCCCTCTAAATTAGCTGGTTCTCTGGGTAGATTTGTTTCCATTTCGTTGCGCATCTCTGTGTAATTGGGTCAGCTGGTAGATGTGTGTGCGTGCGTGTGCTTGTGTGTGTGTGTGTGTGTGTGTGTGTGTGTGTCAGCATGCTTGTCGTGTGCGTATTTCTTGTGTGTGTTGTTTCAGCTCGGCCAAAGCCATCACAGGGGGTCCGTGTTCATTTGGGCCGGCGTCTGGCCGTATGGTACAAAACAGTTTGAAGTGCGCACACACACACACACACACATGCTACACAAACACACACTGAAAAAGCATCACAAGGGAGCACTTGCATTGCACAGCATGCAACAATGTGCACAAATTTAAACACAAACGCGTACAGAAAGTGGTAGAGAGAGAGAGAGTGAACACTGGAGCCACGTAACACAGGGCGCATACAGAACATACACACACACATGCAGGGCAGCGATGTGCTGGTAACTGTTGGACACTTCATGTGTCCTAATGCAATCTCTATCTCAGTGGGCCAGAAGACTTAAATCTGTCCCCCGCAGAACACAATACGTGTACATGCTGCACATAGACAATCCACTGTTCTCCTCGCACCGACAATGAGCGACTAGACGATCATAAAACAGTTTACATCACAGTTCTTAATACCTCTTTTAAAATGCCTCCTAAATTAAGACGGTGACTATTATTAGATTTTCCTTAACAGCAGAGAAGAAAAATGCTTATTACACCGTTGTAACATTGTTGGACACCACATGACGAGCTCTAGGCCAGGACGCCCCTCTTACAGCACACAGTCAGTTTCCCTAACAGTGTTTAGTGTGAATTCAGTTTTGCTGTGCTGTGTTACATTTCTATGACAATGTGTGAAGCTTATTCTTACAACTTGAAGACCGATAACTCGTGATAAGTGTGTGATTCCTGGCTGTTAAATTGTTGAGACAGACTGAGAAGTTTCCTGTTAAATGTGTCCCGGGGCCGTGATCAAATAGGACAGAGCGCCATGTCGCTGGTGACGGAGCAAGCAGGTGCTCAAAGAATACAAGGCCCGCTGCAAAATGTGTGCAGATGGACGACCATACTTTATGTATTTTGTAACCTACTTGTATTCAGATAGTCAGCTTTACACACAGGTAAAATATATTTAATTAAAAGCAAGGATTAAAAGGCATGTTTTGAGCAATTCAAATGGCCACTGAAACGGCCTCTCACATATACAGAGGCCGTCATCTACAGCCAAGATGCAAAACCACTAAAAGCAGACCTACTTTCTGTGAGAGACCTTTCGGAAGATTTAGAAGGCAAAGGATCTAAATGTGGTTTTGGGAACAGATAATATAACAAAAAAGCCAAACCATTTAAAAGCCTGTTAAACCATTAAATTCCAAAAGTAAACCAGCGTATTTTATATAAAACCGTGACGTCCCTGATTGATTCCAGCTTTGGACTTTTGTTGTATGTCATTACTCTGCATATACCTCCATATTATCCAACAAAGGCAAAAATGTAAGAAAAATAATATTTCAAAAAAGGCATTTTAAATTCAGAAGCCTCTGAAACTATGCATTTTAGTATCACACCTCTTCCTAACAAACAGCGACTGAGCAAACTCTTGCAAATGGAGCGCGAAAAAATTGTCAGATATACTACGAGCGATGTCACTTTCTATTACTTAGAGAGAATGATATTGATGAACTGTCAGCGTCGATTTTGACCAATGAAAATAGGTTGGAGGTGCGCAAAACTTCGCAGAAATAGAGCAAGGGCAAGCGGGTTCTCAAACATTTAAACATCGCTTTGCCGGTTCGCTGATGCACAGAGCAAGTTACGACATCTTCATTGGGAAAAACTTAAGCAATCTGATGTTCGCTTGTTCGCATTGTGTCCAGTTAGGCAGAGGTGTCACATCCAACAGCCATCCAACACCGCCACCATCTCTACCCCCTAATCTGCAGACTATAATTTATCAGAGAAATATTTTTTGCAAAATATGAGTGGTGACGTTGAAAGTACTTTGGAGGTTAGAATTTTGGAGATGCACACGATGCGCGACAGATTATTGGCCTATTCTGTCCAAGCCCCAGTCTCACACTGAGGGTTAAGTTGGTAGTTGGCTCATTCAGATCAAATGTGGTCCAGCAGCAACGCTGTGCTGAACTGCTTCTCTGCTGGCAGCACCCTGGCCATGTACACACACACCCTCTTTTCTTTGTCTTTTTGAGCTGTCCGTTTCGATTAAAAAAATTATATTGAGGCCTACACGTATCAAGTAAATATTACAGATATGATTTACTCTCACTTCCTCAATTCTACTGGCAGTCTCCTTCATAAAACAAACTTTAAAGGGGTTCTAAAATAACATTTATGCCAAAAGTCCTTTTCACAGCAGAGACAGAGTATGAAGACTATTCGTGTGTTAATAACTGCGAGCAGATCAGCATTGCAACCAGTTTTCACACCTGTCACATCCATCCCCCCACACACACATACACACACACAATAGCCTTCTTTGATGCATCAGTTATTGCAGATGTACATAGGCACTATCGTAGAAACACACACAGACACACACGCACATACAAGTAGCTTCACAAACTGCACACACACAAGTGCACATGTACTCATAAGCATCACAATCGGTTCTCACTTGTTCCCATTTGCCCTGTAACCACAAGAAAACAAATATAGGCCTCCTGGATATGTGTGTTGGTGTGTGTCTTTGTAGCAACTGGGGCGTGAGAGAGGGCTATCCTGTGTGTGTGTGTGTGTGTGTGTGTGTGTGTGTGTGTGTGTGTGTGTGTGTGTGTGTGTGTGTGTGTGTGTGTGTGTGTGTGTGTGTGTGTGTGTCTGTCTGTGCCAGACTGTTGTGCGGTCTCGGGTGTAAACGTGCAGTCAGGACTCATTTGGCAGACAAACAGGCCGCAGGGTGGCTGGGGAATCGACGTGTGTTTGTGTGTGTGTTTGTCTTCATGCGTGTGTGTCTGATAGAGCAAAGGGAAGAGAAAAAAGAAAGGGAGCGCGAGAGCAAGCAGTAGAGGTTAAGTCTGCATGACTGCACTGCAGCCTCTTTCTGTCAGACCAATGTATGGCACACACACACATACCTACACACACCACACGCTCTCTTTCTCTCTCTGTACCTTTATAGATACAAGAGAGTGTCTGAATATTTTAGCTGACACCCCCTGAACAAAAGCACACACTCTCTCACACACACACACACACACACACACATAGCCAACCAAATACATATGCTGTGTCTCAATTCACGTACTTATGTACTTTAACTTGCTATTTTGAGTGCATAATTGCGTTCACTGTGAGAAGTATCGCAAAATGCAGTTCACTCTAAGTACCCGGATGTTGTACTCAAAAGGGTCAAAACGTTGAGTGTGGAACGTTGGACACTTCTCACCCTCAACGGTCGCTATCTTTGCTACGTAGCGGAAGGGGGGGGGTCACCAACCTATATCAAACTTGTGAAAATGGTCGGTGAGGAAGTTGCAGCAGTTGCGATTGAAACGGCAAACACCAAACTATAAAATTTTAAGTTACACATGTTTTTTCTTCACTAAGTACCACTGTACTGTAGTTGGATAGAAGTCATTATTCGTCTGAATTGAATTACTGCCAATATGGCGTGATGTCCGTGGCTGACTATCGCCAGTGGATCTACCGAGGTTCCGGTGAATGCACAACAGCCGTGTGCGATTTGAGACAACAATACCCTGTCGAAATTCACGCATTACGCAAGTAAGTACATAGTGTGCACAGTGTATCCGAATTGATGGTGCCTTCAAATGAAACTCGTGAGCTTGTGTTAACGGCATGGGAAGTCGTGTACACAATATGCTTGGCGTTCAAGTGGTTAAGTCACGAGAACACCGCTGCTAAGCAACGGCAATATTAACTTTACTGTCGGTGTCTAGAAGCCACAGAGGCTGATTTAGCAAGCTAGCAAGTGGGTAACATAATGCAGTAAAAACAAGTCGTAATGACAGAGGGAAAAGATGAGGCCGTTGGGGATATCAACATTTTCGTCAGACATATTATAAAATTACGAAGAAAAACAAAATACGCATAAATTACAATACATTCACTTATTATGCAACAAACAAACTTGTGTTTAGTAAAAAGTAAACTAATATCCATCCCTGTCTCCTAAAAATGAAGTTTATATACAACTAAATGGTTTTGCCGGATATGCTTAGTACAGTAGGAAACGTAAATTCAGCCCAGGAAGTGTTACGTTCTTATACTGCGGAAGTTGTGACATAAGCATATATCCGATAATGGCGTCCAGGGAACACATGGCTTTACTTGCAGGTCACGTCTTGTAGCAATTTTCTCTTCTTTAAAGTTTATATTAATATGTTTAAGCAGAGCTTTGAACTTTATTTCCATTGTACATTACTGTACATTCAGCTTAGCCCACCACGGTAAACACAGGCTGTACAACATCCACACATACACAAACACACTCATACACCCACACATAGCACGAGATGCCTTATCAACAATGGGCAGAAAGGAAATGTAATTAGAGCCAAATAGGGAACCTTCTTTTGTCAAGTGAAATCACAGGTATGAAAGAAAGGTCTCCACCCCTCCCACTACCTCCGCCACCATCTCTCCCCCTTTTATTTTCTTCTCTCCTCCATCTCACTCTTCTTCATGCTCTCTCTCTCTCTCTCTCTCTCTCTCTCCATCAATACCTCTCTCTCTCCATCATCAGCACTAAATTCCCATTGATGTTTCTTTTCTTCTGCTGTATCGATCGCTTCATGAGAAGGAGGGGAGGAAGGGAAGAAGGGAGAGATGGCGTTATCTGTTAATTAATTTGTCCTGAAGCTGGCCGCCTATTAATCAGACAGATAAGAGGCATTGGATGGCTGAACAGCGCAGACAGGCTGGTGGAGAGGGGAGGGGAGGGGGTCGGAGAGGCACACATACACAAACACATGGAAATACACACTGATGGAGACCCACATGCAGAAACATGTGTAGGAATGTATGCATATACACAAAGAATACAAACATGTTGGTGAAACCACAATCCAACACACTTGTAGTACAGTTATTTATATTATATTATTATTAAGTACACAATATAAGCATACCGATATTCACAAAAGCACACTCACCTACACACACACAAACCATGTCCTGATAAAATCATTGATGTACCTCAATAAGAAAAGCTGCACTTTCAGCTCAATAAATTAATCACAGGGGTTTTAATTATCGGTGTTTCCTTTGTGTGTGTTTATGCGCATATGTGTGCATTTAATGTGTAATTAGGGAGATGTTTGTTGATGTATGATGTATGTGCAAATCATATTATGAACATACAGCTAGTGATTCAGGCGTGTGTTGGATGACGTTTACAATTTAGTTTTACCTTGTATGTTCTAAGGACGTGACGGTGAGGACATTTTCCCACCAGTTATTAAACTTGTGACAACACCGGTGTTACCGATTACACCGGACATTTTACAAGAAAAGATGACGGTGAACATGTGTAGCGCCTACTTTGATCTTTAACGTCGGGTGGCTGTGTGTCTGGCCTCTCCGGTCGAGTTTCTGCTGCGGGGCCGCAGGTTTCCACCCGGCGACGTTGCGCGGTGCACACCGGCTGTGCTCACTCCGTCCTCATGGCGATTACCTCATTAACGTTATGGTTCCCTTAAAGCATTGGGTTTAAATCTGGAATATTGCCAAATAGGCTCTTTTGCTTTTCTCTTCGACACCAAATCATCCGCCATCGTCTTCTTCGTCAACTCTCTCTCGTCCCGTGTGTATGAAATCTGACTCCTGCTACTCTGAGCTGAGACTCCGTACGGAACAGACACTTTCACTTTCAGTTTGTAGCGTCCGTCGTCCAACTATGTATTGATCACACGCAGCTGATGAACCAAAATGAACTAAATGGGTTTTATTTCTGTAAAAAAAAAAGTAAAACGACGGTGGGGGCGGTGGGTTTTGTAATGTAATCGGTGTGTGCCCGAACACCGTGTAACAACGGTAACACCGACTACTGCGGCAAGTCTAGCATGTACTTGTGTGTCTGTGACTCTGTGTGTGTGTGTGTGTGTGTGTGTGTGCCCACTTTTTGAGCCTTGCGTGCCCCCGCTGGCCCCTGATCAAATTCCACCAGAGGGATGTGTGCGAATTGATTGAACCCTGCATGTAGCACCCAATGATAGAGCAGTGAAAACACACACACACACACACAGCCAAGTTAAAACACACAACCAGTGACACCATTAAATGATATTAACCCCTCGCTCATGTCTTCTTCTCTGCACTTGACCCCGGGGTTTAAACAGATTCAATAAGTGTGTTAATTTTAGCAGTGCCCATGTGTATTTCCCCTTCCCACGATGAGTGGTGAAGTCCTGAGGACCCCCTAAAGACATCTGCCTCTGTGAATGTGAGATGTGTGCGGGTGTGTGCATGAAGACCCCCTTAAGAAATTCACCTCTAATCCCTTCTGATGATTTCATTAAGTAGAAGAAGACACTGCCAGTTGGCAACAGCACTGCTCCCTTCACTGTGCCGTGTGTGTGTGTGTGTGTGTATCAATCATACACATTTGGATTCATTCCAGTGTGTTCCTATGCATTTATGTCTATGCACATGTGATACTGTATGTGTGTGCGCAGCAATGTCTATCTACTGTATATATGTGTGTGTGTGTGTCAGTGTGTCAGTGAGATGTTAACAGTTGTAGATAGAACGAATTAGAGCACGTTGCAAACAACAATAGCCTGCAACCTGGACATAATGAGACGCCTGCCATTACCCATCAACACACTGTGAGATAAGAGCCCCTAACGCACATGCACGCACACACTCTCACACACCTACCATCTCAAGAGGAGGCACATGGCAGCAGATGTTGTTGAAGAAATATCTTCCTTCTCATCTGCCTGCTTCTCCTGGCAGGATGCTCCTCACACACATACACATAAACACACACACTGGAGGGCTGCAGTGAGGTCTGACAGGTGTGCTCACATGGGCCACCATCTTTGCCTTTCCTATGAAGGCTTGCACACACACACACCAAAACGCACACATAGGCAGACAGGCAGGTGTGAATGGACAGGTGTGTGAGGAGAGGACAGCTGTGAGGAAAGGTGTGAGTGGGCAGGTGTTCCATTAAAGAGATAGACGGACAGAAAGAGAAAGACAGAAGGGGAGAGACAACGAGCGAGAGTCCGGTGCACTTAAGTTAGAATGTTGAAGATATGAAATGAAGAAGCAAAAGTATTACAAACAAAATGATCGTAGAGAAAGGAGGAATTCAGCACAGGAAATTAAAGTGCAGCAAAGGGAAACATGAAACAGAGAGAGACCCTAACGGACAAGACACGCAGGCCGAGATGTATCAAGATGGATGGAAAGAAGGTGAAGCCAGAATCAGACACACAGATGGTCAGTCGTAGATAGACGCCGACAGATAAAAAAAGGCATGGATTGCGGTTGGTAGAGACGGACAGATATAGACGTAGGCAAATAGAAAGACATGGATTGACACCGGAGAAAGCAGGAGTTTTGAGGCCAGAGCAGCAATTAGTGTGTGTGTTTGAGCGGTGCAGCAGTGATGGCCAGCATTGATCCATGGAGGCTGTGTCAGGGGGAGATAAGGCCTGCCTTTCCCCAGAGAACAGCCCTGGGCACAGGGGAGATAGAGGAAGAGGAGGAGGAGGAGGAGGACTCTGGTCAACTGGATGGATGGAAGGGAAGAGAGGAGAGCCCATCTTGACCCATTCACGAGCTTCAAAACCAGCTTTTTTCTCTCCTTTTCATTTGCTCCTCCTTAGTTTTACTTTGTCAGCATGACTGTTTATCAGAAACAGTTTCACAGTAGTAAAACACAGTGCTTAACTCCTTCCAAACTGTTTTGGGGCAAAAAAATGTAAATTAACAACTCTGGCTTTTCTTCTCTGTCTCAATCGTCCCCAGGGTTCTCTACGCTGTCTTTGGCAGACCAGATGAGTCTACTGCAGAGTGCATGGATGGAGATCTTGATCCTACGTGTTGTGTACCGCTCACTGTCCTTTGAAGACAAGGTTAGTATGGGTGGGGGAAGAAATCGATGCAGCATGGTTTCGTGATATTTTGCGTGGCAATATTGTATCGATACACGGACGTCAAGTATCGATCTTTTATTATATAAACTATTAACCTCTTAGCAATCTGACGGCGGGCCAAGCTGCTATTCTGTCTTTTCAGAGGTTGTAGCAGGCTTAGTCTTAAAGGTAGTGTGAAGATACTGGTGTCATATGAAATAAAAAAAAAACGAAGGAATCCATTGGTACCAACCATGTCATATCTTGTCGGGAAGAACGCTTGATAACGCCCCAAAGTTGCTCTAGATTTTGGCGAGCAAATACTTGCATGGCCATTTTCAAAGGGATCCCTTGACCTCAAGATATGTGAATGAAAACTTTGAGACGAACAGAGTGAAAACTGTATCTTATTAGATAAAGCAGATATTGACAAACTTCATAATTTGCAGTTCAAAAAAGGTAATAAATCGCAATACTCAGCATATCGCAAAATGTTTTAAATCACAATTAGATCGTATCGTGACTTAATGATCATGATAATATATCGTGGGGTGTCTGGTTAGCATCTTCCTTTTTATGTTTGCTTCTTGCTCTAATGAAATATATAAATACTCATGTTTATGTTCAACCTCTCCACATCTCTGTGTGTCTCTTTAGTTGGTGTATGCTGAGGACTACATAATGGACGAGGACCAGTCGAAGCTAGCTGGACTTCTGGACCTGAACAATGCCATCCTTCAGCTGGTCAAGAAATACAAGACTATGAAGCTAGAGAAGGAGGAATTTGTCGCTCTCAAGGCCATCGCTTTGGCCAACTCAGGTTGGAAATTCTTCATGTTTTTGTCTGTGTGTGTGTGTGTGTGTGTGCGTGTGTGTGTGTGTGTGTGTGTGTGTGTGTGTGTGTGTGTGTGTGTGTGTATGTGTGTGTGTTTGAGTGTTTGAGCATGCGACTGGTGGAGAAAGAGTTAATCCCAGGAATCTCCTGCCCCATGGGACTCATTTAAACTGAACCTTCAAAGGACTCATTTCAATACTCCGCATCTAAACACACACACACGCGACTGCGACACAACGATGCATACTTTCACACACGGAGACACTTTTGTCTCTCACAGCGCCAGCAGTTGTCAAACCTCCCACTTTCACTGTTAAAACCACACACACTTGTCTCGTCTTATTCTTAATAGTCACATGATTATTTTACGCATACAAAGGTACAAGCACGCACACGCATCTCCAACCTGAAGCTCACCTCCTCCTTTTACAATTAGCATAGTCGTCTCTTCAGATGCCTGTTAAATAAGCTGAAATCATTAGAACCCAAAGTCTGTCGATAAAGCCCCCTCTCTGATGTGTCCAGCTGCATCGACAGCTGACTGACACACGCACACACACACACTCTCTCGCACACACACACACACACACGCCTTCTTCCTCCCATGACCCGTCTTTTGAACTTTGTCTTGGAAGCCGGCCAGCTCTTCAGTACTCTTTAATTACAAGGGGGGAGCTGTCAATACAATGTGTTTAAATGGGAGAATGCAATGGGAGAGCTCTGAATAGGGAGGGAGGGGCCTTTTGTTCTGATTCTGCCACCGTCAACACACACGCACATACACCAACACACAAACACGCAAACACTTTCTCAAATATGCCAATTTCATCTCTGTGACACATACATAAACACACTCAAACGTACAATTTTAGTGTGTACTGAAATGTGAGCCACTGAAAAATGTTTGCTCAAACACACACGGAACATACTGTCATGCAGAAAATATTGACATGTTGTTTTCCTGTGGGCTGTGTGACGATCAATCTCTTGGCTCTGCCTATGTGTGTGTGTGTGTGTGTGTGTGTGTGCGCCGTGTGTGTGTGTGTCTGTCTATGACTGAAAGTTGAGGAAGCTGGCTGGTTCTGCCGGCCAGACCACAGTGTTGATGATCACGATGATGGTTACAATGACTTATTTGGTAAACAGGTGTTACATAGTCCTCTAAGATTTCCAGTGGCCTGGGTGGGTTGGCAGGTAGAGAGAAAGGAAGAGTGGTTTAAACATTAAAGGTAATGCACACTGATTTATTAGGTACACCTGTAAAATCTATTGCATTTCAAAACAACACTGTGAAGCTTATATTATTCAATTATTGCTGTCACTACGTCAGATTATCTTCCTTATCGATTAATCCGGCAATTTTCTTTCATTCATTCAATCTTTATTTTACAATGATGTTGAGAATGTACAGCACTTATTAAATACAAAACAGATACAAGAAAAGTCAATCAGTCAAAAAATTTAAAATCAGTTAAAATTGTATTTCTTGATTCTTGATTTGGTCCAAAACATTTCCCAACAGGTCATCCTCAAATTGCTTGTTTTGTCCGATCAAAAAATTCTATTTATTTTGCAAAGATATTAAATGGAGAAAAAGCAACAAATGTTCACATTTGACAAGCTGGTACCAAAGAATGTTTTTGCTTGAAAATTAACTTAAATTATTTTTTTAAATTATAATTTATTAATTAATTAAAATAGTTGCCAATCAATTTTCGTAGATAGAATAGTCGCTAAATCAACGGATCGTTTATGCTCTACATCCATCTCTCTGGTAATTTCAGAGTCAGTGGTGATGTTGTATTAGTCTGCATTATAATGAATGCTGTTTCCAATGTTCTGCCCATCCACATTCAGACACATACTTCAGGGCTGGGCAATATGGAGAAAATCAAATATCACAAATCACAATATTTTTTTACCAAATACCTCAATATCTATATTGCAACTATGTTGTAGGGTTAACAATTGGTGCTCTTACAAAATATTTGCGCAATGAGATTTTTTTGATAGATAATCATCAGTAATGTGGATTTAATTTATTAGTTATAAGTCGGTAAAGGCAAATAATAGAATAACTATAATAGTTTGGTAAGTTCAGAAAATTAATGATGTTGGAAAGGCTGTAATGCAACCTTTAAAACCAGGACAACACAACACATGCCATATTACAATAGACAAATTCCAAGACAATATCTAGTCTCATATCACAATATCAATATATTATCAATATATTACCCAGCCCTAACACATATAGTCTGATATCAACACTGCACCTTGTCTCGTGATTATCTGTTTTGTTGTATTAATAGTAGAGTGACATGTCAGGTTACGTAGTACAAGAATAAATAGTGTTGTAACTGCCAGGCTGAAGTGCTGGAAAGGTAGATGACTAATTGAGTAAATGTCAAACTAGAATATATATATTCCATTCTGCCGTTGGATATTGCATGTTGTTTACTCATTCTGAAGCCAGTTTGGCACGTGCAACTCAAAAACTATCCAGATCAATCCGGGGAGTAATTATCCATCAAAGCTTAACCTCACTGTTGAGAAAACTCCCATTTGAAACAGTCATTCATTTAACTGATTGAAATCGAAACAGCTGACGCCCAAATAGGAACTTTGCATCATTGGCCAGACTCTCTAACTGCTCTTCAAGACAACAGAATGCTAGCATTAGCATTTTGAAGGGCACTGACACTAATTAATTCACAGGATGCTAATCGTCTGCATTAATGAAGCCAAGCCTTAAGAAATGTTAGCAAACGTGCCCCACATGTAAAGACAGCTCAACTAGCCATGGGAAACAAGAGGCACGTGTGCGTGTCTGCGTGTGCGTTGTGTGTGTCTGTGCATTCATGTATGTACATGTGTGTGTGTGTGCATTGTGAGCTCCGTGTTAACATGTGTGCTTTAACAGCCTCATGTGCTCGTGCTCATTAACGTCTGCTGTTTTACTTGTGAGTGTACTGCGGGTCAGAGCACAGGCAGCAGCCATGTCTACCAGCTTAAATACTAAACGCACGGTATTAATCAAAAACAATGTGAAAGTCATTAAACTTGATTTTAACTTGTGGTCATTATGGGCTGCACTTCAGGTAACCACTTATTAGAAAATCCAAGAATAACGAGGAGAAGAAGATTGTTTTTTAATTGCGACCGACAGTAATACTCATTAATTTGTTCATTCAGCACGTGTTTATTATGCGTTTGTTTCACTTTGCAGTATATGCTGTTTAATATTTATATTATGCTTTTATTTAACAAGAGACACTGCATAAGGGGGCGGCTAAATATTTAGCCTGAAAATGTTTGCATCTAAAATAATAAAAGAAAGATTAAAGAAAAGTCAAAGTGAGTCACACTGACAAAATAGAGAGCAGCAAAACAGATGTTGTTCTTTTTGTATGAACAAAAATGTAAATAAAAAATCATCAAGCAGCAAAATATGAAAGAAACAACCAGACGAGTGGACCACCCACTCTTATTTAAAGTGGGGGGAAAAGTAGAAAATTTGAGACCAGATAGAAGCTGAGTTTTCTATTGATCCCTATAGAATCCAGCCCACTGACTGGTCTGGTCCTGCATACTGATACATGCATTACACTCTATAGATCCAACACTTTGTATTTGATTGTGTTTGTGTAAGCTTCTATGTGTGTGTGGCTGTGTTCACACATCTTATGTTCAATTTATTTTATCTGCACAGTGTAATTTTTTATCTTTCACTTAAAATGTTTGTGTGGGCTTTCTATACCGAGGTTTGCTAGTGTGTACGTGTGCTTGTATCCAGCAGGTGTGAACATGTGTTTATATGAGCATTGTTTTACTCCTACTGTAGATCTCATCTCCTCTGCAGATCTAGTTTGTGTGTGTGTGTGTGTGTAAGTGTGTGTGCGTGTTGGGGTGTGGTGGCCTATCAATAGTTGCCTTGTGATTATTATTTAACATGCATGTAGTCATTGATCGGAGACATTGATCGGAGGTTGGGAGCTAAAGGCCAGCTCACATTAAGACTTTGCCTCCCTAAGGGGCAATATGGAGCATTATTATTGAGGGACAGTCTCAGCCTTTATTGCCACATGTGCTGAGACGCACCTTACATGCCAGCTCAAAGAGAGATTACAGATGTGTGCAGCCAAATGCTTATGCACACACACACACACACACACACACACACTGTGTTCCTCGTCTCTCCATCATTCTACAAGTCTATCTCTTTTTTCTCCGCCCACTCGTCTCTCTGTGTGTCCATTCATCACACCCACAGATCCACTCTTTAAAGACAGAGACGAGAGCCGCCCCTGATTTTAAAACCCCGTTCCTGGATTTAGTTTCAACTCAAAATTGTAGATTTTATATCTATATTACACAGCAATGTTAAAAAAGTGCACTGGCATTTTGAACTAAAGAGTGATTAATTGTAAAGTACTGTTTTCATGATTATACTTTTAAATAGGGCTGGGCAACATGTCGATATATATCGTCAAAACAATATAAAAATTCATATTTTATATATTTCTCTATATCGTTTCTATTGCAGTATAGGCTAGGCTTTTTTCTTGATAATATTACTTAAAACTTGTGTTCATTTTGCACTCAAGTTCTTCGGGAAAAATAGGCTTTACCATGTGGTTATTTTATAAAGATTATTTATTTATTGAATTACAGAAAACAAGCTACAGTATATTATGATATATATCATTATCGAGGTATTAAATGACCTATATCGTGATAGACGGCTTTAGCCATATCTCCCAGCGAGCATAAAACACTGATGTTGGTTTATATATCAAATGCAAATGAAGAGAAGTATTTTGCACTTTTTTAAAATATTTGTCAAATTCACATTTCACTACACCCTAAAGCATTTCAAACCCTGAGTTTGTGGCTCTAAGTAGCATCCCTGCATTGAGCCTGTTTGCATTTTAGATTGAATCTTTAGCACCTCAGTCCACCGAGCACCGAGCAATGACACTAGAGCTGCAAAGATTAATTAAAATCAATTAGTTGTCAACTATTAAATTAATTGCCAACTATATCGATAGTCGATTAATCGGCTTGAGTAATTTTTTAAGAAAAAAAATGTCTAAATTCTCTGATTCCAGCTTGTTAAATGTGAATATTTTCTATTTTTTTTACTCCTCTATGACAGTAAACTGAATATCTTTGAGTTGTGGACAAAACAAGACATTTGAGGACGTCATCTTAGACTTTGGGGAACACTGATTGACATTTTTAAACATTTTATAGACCAAACAACTAATCTATTAATCGAGAAAATAATCGACATATTAATCGACAATGAAAATAATCATTAGTTGCAGCCCTACATGACACAGCAGACAGAGGGGGCACATGTACTGACAAATGTTGTAAACATCATCTGAGACGAGGGTTGTTGGAGCTTTCTTCACTGCAAAATGTGCCTGTCTTTATTGCTGGAAAATTCAGAACATAAGCATTTCAGTTAGCTAAAGAGTTCACTGCCCGCTAGAAGGCGGATGCTTATTTTAAATGCATTGTCCAATTGCATCATGTTCTAATAGTAACAAATAAATCTAACCATAACCCCCTTTTTTCCTTTTATTGGTATGTTTCACATAAGATTTATATGAAGCATATAACAATATAAATTCCATGTCCACATGTACCCAATCAAACATCATCTCTGGTCAATACTACTAATGCCTCATCAAATATATTTTTGTTCATGTTTTAAATTTGAGTGGTGTGTTTGCCTTCCTCCCTCCTCCAGACTCCATGCACATTGAAGACGTGGATGCAGTGCAGAAGCTCCAGGATGTGCTCCACGAGGCCCTGCAGGACTATGAGGCCGCCCAGCACCAGGAGGATCCCCGCCGGGCGGGCAAGCTGCTCATGACCCTCCCCCTGCTCCGCCAGACCTCCACCAAGGCCGTGCAGCACTTCTACAGCATCAAGCAGGACGGCAAAGTCCCCATGCACAAACTCTTCCTGGAGCTGCTGGAAGCCAAGGTCTGAGGACGGGAGAGTGGACGGAAGGACAGCCAGACGCCTGTCTGAATCTCACTTTGAATGACCTCTTGCTCTTTTACACGCACACACTCCTACACACACACACACACAGAAATAGGTCCCTGAAGTACGTCTGCTGACACACACACACACACCTCCCCCTTATGAATACACAAGTAAGCTAAACCTCTTACCTGAACCCTGATCATCCACCGACCGTCTTTGACAGAAGGGTGCTCACTTGACCTTTTGTTTTGGGGAAAGATGCTGACAGACTGACATGACCCCCATATTACCAAGGGAAGAAGATATTTCCTTTTAAAACTATTAAAAATCACCCGACAGTTGCCACAGTGGCTCCGAACATTGAAGATGACAAAACTCTTATGCATTTAATAACGATTAAGATGTTATTAAAGACAAGCGCTTAAATGAGGACACATTTAAAAGAAACTGAAAACTCTTCGTTTTCGTTCTGAGAGACTGTAAGACTGCACTCGTGTCTCCTTTCCCCTCCCTATTTCCCCCCAACAGAGTTTTTTAAGTGTTCAAGAAGAAAAACGAGTGGAGGGAAGAAAAAAAGAACACTAAAGAAGTATTAATGACTGTTTGTTGTCAAATTACATGTACAATGAAATTTGGATGGATGGACAGAAAGAAAAGAAGAGGAGATTTGCCCTGCCAAAGAATGGAGCTCATCCATTCAGAGGATGCCAGCAAACTTTACTGTCATAACCCCAAAACTGTTTCTGGTTTGATCTACCAGTGGCTTTCAATGCTGGGCCTCAAGAGTGCTGCTGGTTTTCTGTTCCACTAGTTATTTGAAATGGTTTCTGGTTATGATGAAAACCAGCAGGGCCGGGACCAGGATTAGAAACCACTGTTGTAAACACTTTCTGGTTCTCCCTAAATTCACCTCCTGGTTTCCCATGACTCCCCTACTTCAACTACAACTTTACTATTTGTTGTATTTGACCTTGGCCTCCCAAACCTGTCAGTATAACCATAGAATTTAGTGTTCGCACACTTGACATGGCTGAAAATGTTTCCAAATATTCAAACCATTTGAGGTGCGATTGACTGACTTTAACAAAATAAGACGTGATCTCTACTGTCAAGAACGGATTCCTGCTTGTCCAACTGGTAGATGTAGGCTCAGTCCAACATTCTCTGTATTTATTCTATCAAACGCTCCTCCTGTGTTTGGACGTCTGTTCGAAACCTTTTCAGCCGCTCAGTGGCCCCGATTTGTAGCTCTCCACACACAAGTCAGTAGAGATTTCAGTCCGTCAACGTGCCATTAAGAATAGTCCAGCCCATGCTCATTCCCCAAACTCCAAAAACCTGCAAAGTGTCACTTCAGTACTCCCCTCCTTGCTCTGTTTCATTCACAACTCCCAGCTCATCTCTTGCGTCAGCACAGAGATATTTTAGTGATTCATTCAGGGAGTGACGGGGGCGCTTCAGTCACTCAATGCAATACAAACCAGAAGGAAAGGTGTGCTGACGAAACTGACTGAAGAACAACTACTGTTGCTTTCAAAGTCCTTGCTTTTTTCTTTATTTCTATCTTGAAAATAATCTTAGCGATGAAACCAGTATTAGGGTTGTAAATAACTGTCATCCTGTATATGACATATAACACGGCTTTGTTTTTTGTTATTAATATTGTCTTCTTAAAACTGAATCAATCAATATGTCTTTCCTTTTTTCTATCAGCTTGACCACTTTCAGCAATTATCATATATATATAAATATAACAAGTAATAATGTATTAACAAATCAGCGTTTATCTTAGAAAACTCTGAGCAATAGTGGTTTTTAAAGGAGGGGGTTTGTGCATATGGACTAAGTCTGCAATATTAACATGACGTGCCAGTCTTAAATTTGGGAGAGCGAGGATGGGGATTTGAGGAGAGTTTGTAGCTTCTCTTTTTCTCTGTGTAACTTGCCATAAGCTATTAGATAACAGTCAATATTTCCTTTGTTAGAAAAAGTTAGACAGGAGCTAATATGGACCAGAGATATGAGGATGAGATGTAAATGCTGCCGTCGCATAAAAGCAGTTAAAAGCTAAAAGATCCAACATTCAGTTTGCAATTATCACATGGTTCTGATGTGTGCACCTTTCTAGTGACCAGGCTCTTTTTGCTGTCACTTTTTATCTGATTAAAACAAGACAGTTCTTAGTTTAAAATCAGCTGCTCAGTCATACACAGTTTTTGTCCTCAAGAATGTTTCTTCAGCCTTGTGGCCGAGTGCAGGTACCATCAGGATAACATCATTCTGGATCTGTACTGAGGGAAAAGGTGCTCGCAAAAAAAAAAAACATCACACTGACTGTTTCATGTTAGCTCGCACTTCCACTTCTTGTTGTTATTTGAACATTTTAAAGCTCATGTTTATGAGATGTAATGATGAAAACCAACAATCCTACCAAATACAGTATAAATTGATGAAATTAATAATAGGTAGTCTTATGAGTAAATTGTATAGGGGGGACTCTATTACGGGCGTATTGCTGATATTCATAAATTTGTTTCTTAGCTTGTTAAATAGTTAAAAGTAAACTTAAAGAGGACCTAATATGCTTTTCCCCTTTCCTTTAGTGTGTTATATCGTTTTTTGTGCATGTAAAAGGTCTACAAAGTTACAAAGCCCAAAGTCCACGCTAAAGGGAGTTACTCTCCCCCAAAGAAACACTGCTCCTGAATTTGAAGTCCCACCTTCTCTTCCGTAACGTGGTGATGTCACCAAGTAACACATTAGCATAATACCTGCCTAGCGGCTAGATGACACGCCCTCAAACAAAGCTAGTTAGAGCAGACCTGGAGCAGATTTTGAAGAGGTTTGGTTTGACCAATCACAACAGAGTGGGCCAGCTGACCAATCAGAGCAGACTGGGCTTTTCTCAAGGGGCGGGGCAGGAGCTCAAACAGAGCGTTTCAGACAGAGGGTGAAAAGAGGTGCTGCAGCACAGCCGATAGGAATAAAAGTAGAGCATTTTTTGCATGTAAACATTTTCTAGTAGAAACCCAAAAAACAAGTATGCACCTGAAAATAAGCATAATAGGTCCTCTTTAATATCTACAACATAGACATAGAGAAGTCGTATCAATTAGCATTTTTGAAAATTTGAATTTAATTACCTTTATTAATTAAATCTGTTAATCTGGTCATGTATTTATAGTGATTTCTAGTCAAAAGTCAAAAATGTAATGTTAAATTTAAGTGTAGTGTTTAACAACAAGAAATGGAGAGCTGAGCTTACAGGAAGCTGTCTGACATTTTACAGTCAATTGGAGAAACATTGATTTCATTGTTATAGTGAGATTGTATGGCTGACTGATCACAGCTTTAACAGGTGAAGACAGTTGAGGGATTTTTTTTATATCATTGTTTATGTCATTTCTAAAGCCGAATAAGAATGCCAAAACGTGTAATGTAGATGAGGGTGTAATCTAATATAAAATGGCAACTTGTCACAGCTGAGGAGTGCTGCAGTTTAAGTGTAGTTGATCTCTAACATCACACGCTCTGTATCAAACATCAGTATTATTATTAGTAAGGGGTATTTTCTCAGCCTTCTTCTTAAACATTGTATATTGTAAATTATACAGATTATAATTCTAACATAAGACATTTTATTGGAAACAAAATCGAGAAAAAAAAACAGAAAAAAAAAATTGTAGTTCAGCCTCGATGTGTGTTTCATGTTCGCTGTTTTTTCTATCAAGAAAAAACCTTGTTTCTTTTAGTTTTATCTGTTTTTTTGTTTTAATCTGTTTGATCCTTTCCTCCTCTGTTGAGTCCTCTAAGGCGTTGCTGTGTACTTTTTCTTGTGGTGATTCCCGTTCTTCTTGTGCCGTGTGCTTCTTCTTTAGACAACACAGAGTAGAGTAGAGGCCATGTTGTCTGTCTGTCGGATCAGTCCGCTCCGCTGTGGGTCTGACCAGAGGATTCTCTCTCAATGAACCGAACCGGATACAAGGCTCTTCTTCTTCTAGACACTTAACTAGACCACCGAGATCAAATTACAGTATTCATCTTTACCAAACTATACATAAATAATGAAATATTTAGTATCTAAATGAAGAAACACCATACAAGTATTTAAAAAGGGATCATTTGTGTAACTTTCCTGTAGAATAAACACTATACTGTATATCTTTAGGTTAAAATAACGATGAAATGAAAAGGACATTTGAGTAATTCAGAACTGTAGGTGACTCTTTTTTGATAAACTCGCTGTACATAACTGCCTTCCATACAGCTCGGCTCAGTCATCGCTACTGTTTCAGCAGTCAAAACGAGAAAATATGAAGATGAAAAACTTTTTTTCCCCGTTGTAGTGTCCTGTTTTCAGCTCATTTCCAGGAAGATATCTTGTTTTACAACAAAGAGTAAAATGTGATTGGACAGGTGAAAGTTAAAGGTTGTTTTGTGGGTTGATGGGAAATGTTAAAGAGAAAGCTCGACATGTTTAGTTTGCACTTTGCTGTTTCTCTTCGCCATGCACTCATTATGGGACACGTTTCTGCTTTGGCACCAGAATTAAGAACTCAAAGTCTCCTTTAATCATGTTGCTATACTCATTGTACCTCTTTATACACATTTATAGATTCAGCGCTACAGATAGCATTAATTCAAAGACTCTAGGACTCATCAAAGATCTTTAAACATTAACATATAACGTGAGCAAATTATTTCACAGGTGCATCAAATATATTTGTAGGAGAAATCCCTGATGACAGAGTTGAATTTCCTGTTTTGATTGTAACTTAAAACGCCGTCTCATTGTCAGAAAGATTTCTTATCATCCACTGTACATTAATCTACAAACAACTTCTAGAAGAAAGGTGCTCTTTTCTTACTATAGTTTCTCTTCTGTTACTGTTTTTAATTTATTTGTTTAGTTGTCAAACCAATCCTGTGTACTTCTGAACAATTCAACGCCATGAAAGATGTTACACATCTCCCTGAGGTGATTAAGGCTGAGCTGGTTAATAGCCATGTTTTAAAAGAAATCAAGTTCAATTTATATATTAGCAAACACTGATATGTAGTTATGTGTTTCTAAATTTACTTAAATATCCAATTATCAATTGTTTAATTAATTGAAAATGATGGCCATGCCACTTTGTTTTGCTAGTAATAAAAGAATAAATGTACCAGCTAAAATCAGGAGGGAGATCGTATGATTCTTTCAGAGGTTTTGATATAACTTGCTGCTCATAGCCAAGATATATTTAGATGTACAGAAGTGTTTTCATACTACTTCTTTTCTAGTTAAAAAGCAATATTTTGATGACATTTTGATGTGCAATGACGAGACAAGAGTTGCACTTGTTTGTTTTTTGGGTTATACATCTAAATGCTGTTGTAGCTGTTAAAATGATTCTGCGGTTAGTGTAAAAACCATATAAATGACAACAAACCAAACTGGTATCATCTATGAGGAGCAATGGACGAAGGACTGTCTGGGTTTTCGATAGAAAGAGTTTGACCTGGTTGCACTTTGGGCACCATGTTATCTATCGCCCTCATCTGGAACTTTAGCTGCAAATATTCTACGTAACAATAGTTTAGCTGGAACAGAAGGATGAGATATTTAGGCGTAGGGACAAAGCAGGATTGTCCATCCACCACGGCTGCCCCTGAAATCTGCTAAGGCCAAACTGTGTCTATCTACAGCTCTACAGTGTTTAGTCATTTAGTTGTATTTAATCCCCAAATGTAACTGCCACTTGTGCTGCAGCGAAACCCTGCAGTCTTTGCAAATGTGAAGAAAAATAAGGGAGAGAGAACGACGACACATTTGGATACAAAGGATATTTAAAGATGAAAAAGACCCCGGCGCGGTGGAGAAGAGTTGTGTACGAGAGAAGACCCTGTAGTGTTATTAAAACATGTCTGTAGATTTTAGATGTGCTTCACATCAGTAAATGAAAAAAGAAAAAAAGAAACAATAACCTGTATATTTTTGTGACGTGTATCATACAAGTGTGCTCCAACAATAATGTCCATTTGTGTAAATGTATTTATTTCACATTGTATATATTGTTCAATGCAAAAAGAGAGACCTATGATTCTGTAACTTAAACTACTATGGGTTGAAACATTACATGTGTTACTCCAGACTATGCCTTTCAGGATTATTACAGTAGAGCAATATCAATTAAAACCAGGCTTCCAGTTTTGACACCTGTCTTTTGTCTCTGATTTATGCTCACATTTCTGTAAGAGTGGTACCAAACAATAACCACATAATTTATGAGATAGTTCACAGAGCATGCATGCTAGTTTCCAGCAGTGCTGTACTTCACAAGATTATGTTTACACTGCGTTCAGACAGACAACGGTCCTGAGAAAAAAAAGCAGCCTGGCCCCATTTATTTGAATGAGGCCATGCAGCAGAGGTGCCAACACAGAGGGCGTCCTGTGTGTCCGGCGAGAAAGTTAAAGCTCTACTTTTTCAAAGACGTTGTGTTGGCCAATCAAATACATGCAAGCATGCTTCCTGTATATTACTTTGTGACTCTAATGTCGTATTTCTCTTTACCGTCTGGTAAACCCTTCAAACTCACAGATCTATTATTCAAACTGGAGTTGTCTTAGTGTTATCTGAAGCACACCTGGCCAAAGTGAGAATTCACTTTGTTCAAACAGTCCAACTAGAGGACAAAAACATCAAGCATGATTGATAGCACCTGGGACAGTCAGGAGAGAAATCAAACAGGGACGCTACTCTAACCCGAGTGTACCAATGTGGCCCTACCAGTGCGATTTACTAAAGGGTACTAGAGCTGCGGTTGCCAAGGTCGGGAAGCATGTTTATCATTTATTTGCCAAATGCTAATTTATCCATCAGTCAGGAACATTCAAACATGGACTTAAAGGTGAACACTAGGCTACTGTCACAATGCAATGTATCCCATACAACGGTTCTTACGATATATTAAGAAAAGTTATTCCTCATTTTGTTTAGGTTTTCCTACAAATGTTCAGCAACACGTGATGCACGTGTCAATTTCCGCTCCAGTCTTTTCAAAATAAACTTCCGTCTTCAGAGGTTTAGGCAACAAAACTACTTAGTTAGGTTTAAGAAAAGATCGTGGTTTGGGTTAATAATAAGTGGCGTAACTTAAGAACGCAAGTTACGTGACAAATAAATCAACGTTGACTTCTGGTTTCACACGGGGTACGAACACCAGTCTCCTGGGTGAAAGTCTGGTGTGTTTTGACCCACTCGACCTCCTCCTTACGCGTTCCCGATTACATGGATTACATACAAATTGATTCCATGGAATATATATATATGTGAATTAAAGTGTATTACTATTCGTAGGTATAGCTACGAATGGTGTATGAGAACAGCCTGTTCTTTTAAGTACCATCTTTTCATGTGTAGTAAAATGAAAGCGAACAGTGAAGAATGAGTGGAAAGAAGAGAGCTGGAGGATGGGAGGAGGAGGGTAAAGGAAGTGGTAACAGCTTGCTCCGGTGGGTGGCTAACTACTGTCCATTCTGAACCCTCTTGCCAAGGGCACTAAACACACACACACACACACACACACACACACACACACACACACACACACACACTGATGTACAACATTGAAAAGAAACAATTTTACAAAAGCATAAGCAAACATGAGTAGAAAACAAATCAACAGAGGCTTTCCAGACTCCATCTGTCTCTTTCTCTGATTGTTTTAACTGTTGTGTTTTAAATAATTAGCCTTTACTCTTCTTTACTATTTTTACCTCCTGTTTGGGTTTTCTTTAAGGCATCCCTTTTTTTTTTTTTACTTCATTCTATCTTGCTCTGTCAACCGCACATACTTCCCTATATTCTCTCTCTCTTCCTCTCTCTAATAGCCAGCAGCAGTAAATGGGATGCAGAGGCCAGATATTTAATGTAGCAGAGAGCCGTGAAGAAGCCTTTTTCTAACAGGGGGAGCCCTGACCCGAAGGCAAATATTTTTCAACCAGATGACATAAGAAGATATTAGCGGAAAGAGAGCAAGATTTTTATTCCTTTTTTTTCCCTTCTCTCTTTCTACATTTCACTCTCTCTCTTCTCTGTTTGGGTTGCTGCCTGGTCACCCGGCTCTCTGCACATACGTTTTATTTTACTTGCTCGCCTTTTGGAGTTCATTTATTTTATTTTATCTTTGATTCATTATTATGATACGATAAAAGCTACTTGAGCATTTCAGCTGCTGAGGGGCTCTTATCGTTAACCTTGTGGAACGCATGTAAGAGTGGGCTCCACACGCCGCATCGCTAATGGCCAACTTAACTCCTCTCTTCTCCTCCTCCACCTTCTGGCTTCATCTACATCTCTCCTTCTATCTCTGTCTCTCTCTCTGAGCATCTTTCATCCCTTTATCTTCTATCCTCTCCTCTTTTCTCTGATAATCCTCCACCTTATTCCTCAATTCAGTATCCAGATTGGTTGTATTTCTTTTGTATAAAAGAAAATAAAAGTCAGCACAGGTCTATTCTACTCTACTCAGCATAACTGACTAATGAATGATGCAGCTCTTTGCACTAAAAAGAAGATATAACCCCGATCTGTCACTGTTGATAACTGTGATGAGCTGCGTTTTTAAAACTCAGCCGTCTGATGAGGCATTTTCAGTCACAATTCATCCATAGCAGACATTATTTTGGGGGTCCCACAGGGTTAATTTTTCGGCCCCATTTCATTCTCCATTTACATGCATAAAGTTTCACTGTTATGCCAATGACACACAGTTATAGCTTCCCATAACAACTAATGGCTCCATTAGTCTGGACAGCCGTAGAGAGAGGCTGCCTCGCAGATATGAAGTGTTAAACGTTACCAATACTTCCACAACTTAATGAATCCAAATCCAAGGCATCAGATCATTTTCTATTCCAATAACTCCATTACATTCATTCACTATAAATGAGGTGCACTTTCAAAGACAATTCATTAACAAGGGAGGTTTACGGATTTGATGACCGTTTCAGTTTTGATGAACAAGTAGACAGCATTTGTGGTGACATTAATCAGTTCAGGCTACTTTGTCTGGATGTTTTTGGGTGGAAATCACTTCGCACAACTTCACTTAAAGGGGACATATTATGCTCATTTTCAGGTTCATACTAGAACATTGTTAACATGCTTTAATGTTCAAAAACGCTCATAGTGTCTGTCTGAATATTCACCGTATGTCTTTGTCTCTTTAAGTTCCCCGTTCCGAAAAAGCCCAGTCTGCTCTGATTGCAAGAAAAATATGGTGCACCTTTGCAAAGGTAGTTCTCAAGCTGTGGGCGATATATTTTAATGAGCCGGCATGTGACATATAAGGGGAAATAAATCTGAATGGCTTGTTGAACCACATGTTTTCTGATCTATAGGCAGCCCACAAAAACACGGACTGGATTGTCTTATTTCAGAGTTTGTGGGTTGGTAGGCACTCCAGAGTAAGCATTGAAAAAGTGAGTTTCTCATGATATGTCCCCTTTATCTTCGGCTAGTGAGTACAGAACATTTTACATCAGCGCTGGCAGTTATGGACATGGGTTGTGGACATGGGTTGTGGACATGCGATGAGCCGTGAGCACCGTTCAACCTCAACTAGTTCTTCTCATAGAATCTTTTTACATGCGTGATCGTGTCGCGTTCACAGACCAATCAACATGCTACATGTGACATGCTGTCAATTCTGCCCAATTCACTAAACTTGGCAGCATTTACTCTGAACTCTGCTGAGGAGAGAGAAGAAATCACTTTTATTTACATGTTCATTTGTATGCAGTTGCATAATGGTGTTTCTATTTAATTCTGTTAATGGTTTCCTGTCGTTCCTGTTGTTAACTTTCTTCATATGTCATTAATTCTTCATTGTGACTATTTGAACTGCTCTCGAGACCAATAGTAGTCGTAGTAAGTAAGAGAGTCGTGTAAGTACCCATATATCGCTCTTCAAAATAATCAGTATGCTGAACAAGAGAAACTTAAAGGTGCAGTGTGTAGGATTTGGTGGTATCTAGTGGTGTGGTTGCAGATTGTAACCAACTGAGTACCCCTCCGCTCACTCCTCCCTTTCTAGGACTGTGGTAATGTAAGCCGCCGAGTGCAAAACCGTGGTAACACCGTTTGCCTCACTCAGAGGCCATCCTTACCATAATAACACTACTTTAGGAGTAACGGAAGTCAGACAGCGACTGGCGGTACCACGGTTTTGCCCTCTGCGGCTCATGTTTCACAAGCTTGTCGGGAACTACAGTGGCCTTCAGATAACGTAAAAACGTGAAAGGCTCTCGCTAGAGCCAGTGTTTTTGGACTACTGTAGAAACATGGCGGAGCGACATGGCAAACTCCGTGAATAGGACCCGCTTCTTATGTAGATATGAAGGGCTCATTCTAAGCTAATGAAAACACAACGATTCTTAGTTTCAGGTGATTATACACTAATTAAAACATAGTTATGAATATTATTTTCCATTTCTGCTAATAGATCCCCCGAAATGTGCTTATAGATCCCCCGAAATCTGCTTATAGATACTCCGAAATCCTACACACTGGTCCTTTAATGAGGAATGAATTCAAGAACACAGAGAAAAACTCAAATATGAGAAAAACCCAAGGCTGTGTTCAGAGGTGCGCTTGTTGTTGGTTACTTCTGTTTTATCACAGCAGTAGTATAAGACTGGTTCCTTTGCGCGTGCATGTGAAATGCGCGTGCACGTGAGCGTGCGTGTGCGCGCGCGCACGCGCACGTGCATGTGTGTGTGTGGGGATACAGGTGAACCCTTGGTGACCCTGGTGTCCTTTTTGTAACCCTAGGGCTTATGTTAATTATTGGTAGTTGTCCAAAGGTGTCTGCTGTAGTTGTTATCAGTTGCTCCACAACAAAAAAAAGAAGACCCCATCCTGTGGATCCTGCTTCAGTGAACAAAACACAGTTGTATCCCAATATGTGTGTTTATTACAGTATCATTAAAAGTTCAAACAAACCCTGGTCCCTGTGACCAAAATGTTTTTGCCTTTTTGATGTTGCCACAGAAGACCCATACTGTTGATCCTGATTCAGATAAAAAAAAAAGTCGGTTGTATCCAAGATGTTATCAGTTGCTCAGTAAACAAAAGAAGACCCCCTCCTGTGGATACTGCTTCAGTGAACAAAACACAGTTGTATCCCTATATGTGAACTCCGTTGTATCCAAGAGGTGTCTTTTTTATTACAGTATCATTAAAAGTTCAAACAAAGCCTAGTGTGCTGTGGTCAAAATGTTTATGGCTTTTGATGCTGTGGTGGTTGGTACTGTTTGCAGGCTATAGCAGCATGGATCCTGTAACCATATGTTTGTTTGTGAGAGGGTGTATGGATTAGCGTTGTTCGTAGTCGATATTAACATGTATCCAGGACAAATGGTGTGAGAAGGGAAGTATGTCATCTCCTTCATGTCATCTCCTAAAATTCTTTATGAGATGTATCTGTGAGAGGGGGTGGGGTATGGGGTGGTATTGTTTGTAATAGATATCAGCATGTATCCAGGGACAAATGGGGTGGATGTGAGCGGGATGGGGGTCATCTCTTGTATGTCATCTCCTAAAATTCTTTAGGAGATGTATCTGTGCTGTAATGATTTGTTAACATTTTAAATTGGTAGATGTGTGTTAGTACACCACTAATTTTGCTTGTAGTCATCTCCCAAAAAAAAAAAAGCGGTGCAATGTCGGTAGAGTTACAATATAGTGGGTTTTTAAAAAAAAAAAAAAAAAAAAAATGTATGTAGTGTGAATGGGGCAACCTCAAGGCCTGTCAACCATGCGTATTCATGAGATGTCACTAGCTCCATCTTTTACCTACACTTTGTGTATATAGTCAGCATTCAGCTGAGGTCGTGTTTACCAAACTTCACAACTTTTGAAGAGGACGCTTTTCCTAACGCCACTCTTGCATTTTGCACATTAGGTACAGTGTTCTTTTCTTTGGATGCTTCATTTTTGGCGTCTGTGAACATAGAGCTGATGTGACTTGCCAAAAAGCCCCAGTTTTGTCTCATCTGTCCAAAAGACATTCTCCAAGAAGCTTTGTGGCTTGTCAATATGCATTTTGGCATATTCCAGTCTCACTTTTTTATGATTTGGTGTCCTCCGGGGTTGTCTGCCATTAAGTCCACTTTGGCTCAAACAGGAGAAAATGGCTCATGGACTACTACTAAAACACTATGAATACTATAGAACTAACTAGCATTGTTAGAAAAAGAATTATTAATGGGACAAATTTCTTGGGTATTTTAGCGTGCGATCAACTGCCTAAACACATCAGGCTGCTTGGAGATGGTCTTATAGCTTTTACCTTTAACATGCTTGTCTATAATTTTCTTTCTAATCTCCTGAGACAACTCTCTCCTTAGCTTTCTGTGGTCCATGTTCAGTGTGGTACACACCATGATACCAATGTTTAATGTGCCCCTATGGTCAAATTATTTTCAATCTTTTCTAGGGGTACCATCATTTTGTCCAGGCCAGTTTCATTAGTTTGTTTTTTTTAAATGATTCTGAACCAAAATTCAAAAACATTAGCTGATTTTCATTAGTTCATTTTCAATACATTTTTATTTATTATTACTTTTTTGTCAGTTTCAAGTTATTTCGGTGACCATTGTTTTTTTTATTCTTTCTTTAACGGAAGGGTACCAACAATTTTGACTATGTGTGTAGATACACACACACACACACACACACACACATACAGTATATACATATGTCTATATCCACACCCGCTTACATATAGATAGCCACTTAGACACAGCCAATGTTTAATGTGCCCCTATGGTCAAATTATTTTCAATCTTTTCTAGGGGTACCATCATTTTGTCCAGGCCAGCTTCATTAGTTTGTTTTTTTTAAATGATTCTGAACCAAAATTCAAAAACATTAGCTGATTTTCATTAGTTCATTTTCAATACATTTTTATTTATTATTACTTTTTTGTCAGTTTCAAGTTATTTCAGTGACCATTGTTTTTTTTTTATTCTTTCTTTAACGGAAGGGTACCAACAATTTTGACTATGTGTGTAGATACACACAAACACACACACACACACACACACACACATACAGTATATACATATGTCTATATCCACACCCGCTTACATATAGATATCCACTTAGACACAGCCAATGTTTAATGTGCCCCTATGGTCAAATTATTTTCAATCTTTTCTAGGGGTACCATCATTTTGTCCAGGCCAGCTTCATTAGTTTGTTTTTTTAAATGATTCTGAACCAAAATTCAAAAACATTAGCTGATTTTCATTAGTTCATTTTCAATAAATTTTTATTATTACTTTTTGTCAGTTTCAAGTTATTTCAGTGACCATTTTTTTTTTTTTATTCTTTCTTTTAACGGAAGGGTACCAACAATTTTGACTATGTGTGTAGATACACACACACACACATATAGTATATACATATGTCTATATCCACACCCGCTTACATATAGATATCCACTTATACACATTCGCTTACACAGTTATCTATTCTATTTTACAGATAAAAAAAAAAAAAAGGACATATTTACATCCCTTTAGTTGACCTTTTTGTCGACATTACTTATTAATTAATTTTGTTTAACTCCAATCCTCACCCTGACTCAAAGCAGCCCACCCATGATCAAAAATGATATTCTGTTCTTTTATTTCTATTAACATCCCTCTCAAGAACCCACTGATGTTTCAAAAACATTTTGAAATGTTCAGTGTTTAACTGTTGTCTTTTTATAGCTTTAAATATAAATGCTTTCCCCATCGTAATGATGATGTTGTTCAGGTCTTTTCCTTTTTTTTTTTTCATCACCCCTTAAATCACCAAACATTATAGATAAAGGACAACTATAGAAATTTGATTTTGTAGACTGAGATCCACTTTTTTCAACGTTAATCCAAAATAATGCAACTTCCTTACAATACCAAAAATAAATGAATGTCTGACTCCTCTTCCTCCTCACACAATCTACATATGTCACCTTGTTGGATGCCCCATTTTAATTTTTTTAGCATTCTCTTAGTAGGCAAGAATTTGTAGATTAGTTTTAGTTGTAAAATTCTAATGGAGACATCAAAAGAAGTTGTGTAAATACATGCATATACTTTCCTCCATGGGATACATTTGTCTAACAAATATCCCCATTTTTGACTGGATAGCTACTGGTGTAGCAGAAATGTGTTTAAGTTGCATGTATAACTGATATATTTTCTTGTTTATTTTTGTCTTATTCATCCATGTTGTGTCCTTAATGTAGGGGTAACATGCCACTTGTTTTGTACATAATAATAGCTTCCTTTTCCAGATCTGAGGTATAGCTGCACAGAGTTGATTAAATGTAAAAAGGTCACAAACATTACCGTATACTATTTTAAATTCATCATAAGTCTTGATTTCGCCCCCACTATTCAAGAGGTCATTTATAAATAATATTCCTTTTTTCAAACATTGATTCAATAAAGATACGGTGATCATTAATCAAAATATTTCTATTATACCACAACACTTGGCTCTGGATTTCATAACTTCACACTGGTTGATGATATTGGTATTGAAACCAACTGACTATGGCCTCGTCCAAAAAGCCGAATAAGTATGGAAATGACTTTCTCTTTAATATAGTGAACTGAAAAGCAGTTAACTGGAGGTAAGGATAGAGTTCTTTGTGGAACAGAGGATGAGCAGACCTCAATCATTTTGCTGAAAACCACTGCAGATTTAAGATACATTTTGGTATAAGGGATGCTTTTAGTGCAAAGTTGAGTGCCTTAAGGTTTAACAATTTAAGTCCACAGTGTTTGTAATCATTATACAGATAAGCTCTTTTAATTTTGTCAGGCTTCCAACCCCATATGAAATTGAACACATTTTGCTCATATTTTTTAAACAGCTCCTCTCCTGGGGTAGGTAATGACATGAGGATATAGATAAACTGAGGAATCACTAAGGAATTTATCACGGTTATTTTTTTTCCATATAAAGTTAAGTTAGTCATTCCCCAAACTTTTTAATTTTCTGTCTAATGTATGTAGCTTTCTATCAAAGTTTTCCTTCGTGATAAGGTCCATGTCTTTAGGGATATGTATACCAATGACATCTATTGGGCCATCTGACCATTTTAGTGGGCAGATTACTATAGATATTAAAATTTGTACCTTTCAGAGATCCAATTCGCAGCACAGTACATTTATCATAGTTAGGTTTTAGTCAGGAAATTACTGAGAAGTTATTCAACTCTTTAACTAATGCAGTAAAGGATGCAACATTTGGTTGATTTTGAAAGTTTACATCGTCCGCATACATTGATATTTTTGATTCCAAACTATTTATTCTCAAACCTTCTATGTTGTTATTCATTCTTACTTTTTGTGCTAAGATTTCTATAGCTATAATAAATAGATACGCAGACAGTGGACATCCTTCTTTCAATCTTCTATATTGCTTAATTGTTTCAGAAAAAAAACATTGTTTATTAGAGATCAACCAAATATTTTTTAAATCTGCAGTATAAAAACACTGTAAAGAAAAATGTTTTGAAGCTTATAGTAGGAAATAAAATCATTGAAAAAACCAAGGGAAATTTTGCTGGTACAACATAATTATTTTTCAAAATTGTACTCCTTACAGAGCCCACCAGAGGATTTATTGCCTCAAAATACTAGCCCCAATTCTCAAGACGATAATACCGTAAAGTTAACAGAGAAAGAAAAAAATCTTGTGAGGGACTTATTACGCTGGATGGAATTACATCCAGCTATTAACTCCTTTGAAAAAGGTAAAAAGTCCAGGAGCCGATGGTATACCTGTAAACTTTTATCAAACCTTCTATGAGTCTGTTAAAACACCTTTGCTGAACACCTTCAACTGGTCATATAGCAAAAAACAACTTACAGAAACTCAACAGGAAGGTTTAATCTCACTATTATTGAAACAAGATTCAGGTGGAAGGTATAAAGATCCCACTACTCTAAAGAATTGGAGGCCAATCACACTACAATGTAACGATGCTAAAATATTAGCCAAATGTCTTGCAAACAGATTAAAACTAGTACTGCCCAATATTATTCATCCAGATCAGTGTGGCTTCTTACAGTGTCGATCTATCAGTGACAGTATTAGACAAATAATTGAAATAATTGAATATTATGACTCAACAAAAACCTCTGCTTTCATTTTTTTTTTTTTTTTTGCTGCCTTTGAGAAAGCTTTCGATAAAGTACGTTTGGATTTTATTTATAAATGTTTAGAATATTTTAACTTTGGAGACTCTTTAATTAGTTGGATAAAAAGTAATGTATAGTAATCCAAAGTGTAAAATAATAAACAATGTTTTTTTTCTGAAACAATTAAGCAATATAGAAGATTGAAAGAAGGATGTCCACTGTCTGCGTATCTATTTATTATAGCTATAGAAATCTTAGCACAAAAAGTAAGAATGAATAACAACATAGAAGGTTTGAGAATAAATAGTTTGGAATCAAAAATATCAATGTATGCGGACGATGTAAACTTTCAAAATCAACCAAATGTTGCATCCTTTACTGCATTAGTTAAAGAGTTGAATAACTTCTCAGTAATTTCCTGACTAAAACCTAACTATGATAAATGTACTGTGCTGTGAATTGGATCTCTGAAAGGTACAAATTTTAATATCTATAGTAATCTGCCCACTAAAATGGTCAGATGGCCCAATAGATGTCATTGGTATACATATCCCTAAAGACATGGACCGTATCACGAAGGAAAACTTTGATAGAAAGCTACATACATTAGACAGAAAATTAAAAAGTTTGGGGAATGACTAACTTAACTTTATATGGAAAAAAAATAACCGTGATAAATTCCTTAGTGATTCCTCAGTTTATCTATATCCTCATGTCATTACCTACCCCAGGAGAGGAGCTGTTTAAAAAATATGAGCAAAATGTGTTCAATTTCATATGGGGTTGGAAGCCTGACAAAATTAAAAGAGCTTATCTGTATAATGATTACAAACACTGTGGACTTAAATTGTTAAACCTTAAGGCACTCAACTTTGCACTAAAAGCATCCCTTATACCAAAATGTATCTTAAATCTGCAGTGGTTTTCAGCAAAATGATTGAGGTCTGCTCATCCTCTGTTCCACAAAGAACTCTATCCTTACCTCCAGTTAACTGCTTTTCAGTTCACTATATTAAAGAGAAAGTCATTTCCATACTTATTCGGCTTTTTGGACGAGGCCATAGTCAGTTGGTTTCAATACCAATATCATCAACCAGTGTGAAGTTATGAAATCCAGAGCCAAGTGTTGTGGTATAATAGAAATATTTTGATTAATGATCACCGTATCTTTATTGAATCAATGTTTGAAAAAAGGAATATTATTTATAAATGACCTCTTGAATAGTGGGGGCGAAATCAAGACTTATGATGAATTTAAAATAGTATACGGTAATGTTTGTGACCTTTTTACATTTAATCAACTCTGTGCAGCTATACCTCAGATCTGGAAAAGGAAGCTATTATTATGTACAAAACAAGTGGCATGTTACCCCTACATTAAGGACACAACATGGATGAATAAGACAAAAATAAACAAGAAAATATATCAGTTATACATGCAACTTAAACACATTTCTGCTACACCAGTAGCTATCCAGTCAAAAATGGGGATATTTGTTAGACAAATGTATCCCATGGAGGAAAGTATATGCATGTATTTACACAACTTCTTTTGATGTCTCCATTAGAATTTTACAACTAAAACTAATCTACAAATTCTTGCCTACTAAGAGAATGCTAAAAAAATTAAAATGGGGCATCCAACAAGGTGACATATGTAGATTGTGTGAGGAGGAAGAGGAGTCAGACATTCATTTATTTTTGGTATTGTAAGGAAGTTGCATTATTTTGGATTAACGTTGAAAAAAGTGGATCTCAGTCTACAAAATCAAATTTCTATAGTTGTCCTTTATCTATAATGTTTGGTGATTTAAGGGGTGATGAAAAAAAAAAAAGGAAAAGACCTGAACAACATCATCATTACGATGGGGAAAGCATTTATATTTAAAGCTATAAAAAGACAACAGTTAAACACTGAACATTTCAAAATGTTTTTGAAACATCAGTGGGTTCTTGAGAGGGATGTTAATAGAAATAAAAGAACAGAATATCATTTTTGATCATGGGTGGGCTGCTTTGAGTCAGGGTGAGGATTGGAGTTAAACAAAATTAATTAATAAGTAATGTCGACAAAAAGGTCAACTAAAGGGATGTAAATATGTCCTTTTTTTTTTTTTTATCTGTAAAATAGAATAGATAACTGTGTAAGCGAATGTGTATAAGTGGATATCTATATGTAAGCGGGTGTGGATATAGACATATGTATATACTATATGTGTGTGTGTGTGTATCTACACACATAGTCAAAATTGTTGGTACCCTTCCGTTAAAAGAAAGAATAAAAAAAAAAAAATGGTCACTGAAATAACTTGAAACTGACAAAAAGTAATAATAAAAATTTATTGAAAATGAACTAATGAAAATCAGCTAATGTTTTTGAATTTTGGTTCAGAATCATTTAAAAAAACAAACTAATGAAGCTGGCCTGGACAAAATGATGGTACCCCTAGAAAAGATTGAAAATAATTTGACCATAGGGGCACATTAAACATTGGCTGTGTCTAAGTGGATATCTATATGTAAGCGGGTGTGGATATAGACATATGTATATACTGTATGTGTGTGTGTGTGTGTGTGTGTGTGTTTGTGTGTATCTACACACATAGTCAAAATTGTTGGTACCCTTCCGTTAAAGAAAGAATAAAAAAAAAACAATGGTCACTGAAATAACTTGAAACTGACAAAAAAGTAATAATAAATAAAAATGTATTGAAAATGAACTAATGAAAATCAGCTAATGTTTTTGAATTTTGGTTCAGAATCATTTAAAAAAAAAAAACTAATGAAGCTGGCCTGGACAAAATGATGGTACCCCTAGAAAAGATTGAAAATAATTTGACCATAGGGACACATTAAACATTGGTATCATGGTGTGTACCACACTGAACATGGACCACAGAAAGCTAAGGAGAGAGTTGTCTCAGGAGATTAGAAAGAAAATTATAGACAAGCATGTTAAAGGTAAAAGCTATAAGACCATCTCCAAGCAGCCTGATGTGTTTAGGCAGTTGATCGCACGCTAAAATACCCAAGAAATTTGTCCCATTAATAATTCTTTTTCTAACAATGCTAGTTAGTTCTATAGTATTCATAGTGTTTTAGTAGTAGTCCATGAGCCATTTTCTCCTGTTTGAGCCAAAGTGGACTTAATGGCAGACAACCCCGGAGGACACCAAATCATAAAAAAGTGAGACTGGAATATGCCAAAATGCATATTGACAAGCCACAAAGCTTCTTGGAGAATGTCTTTTGGACAGATGAGACAAAACTGGGGCTTTTTGGCAAGTCACATCAGCTCTATGTTCACAGACGCCAAAAATGAAGCATCCAAAGAAAAGAACACTGTACCTAATGTGCAAAATGCAAGAGTGGCGTTAGGAAAAGCGTCCTCTTCAAAAGTTGTGAAGTTTGGTAAACACGACCTCAGCTGAATGCTGACTATATACACAAAGTGTAGGTAAAAGATGGAGCTAGTGACATCTCATGAATACGCATGGTTGACAGGCCTTGAGGTTGCCCCATTCACACTACATACATTTTTTTTTTTTTTTTTTTTTTAAAAACCCACTATATTGTAACTCTACCGACATTGCACCGCTTTTTTTTTTTTGGGAGATGACTACAAGCAAAATTAGTGGTGTACTAACACACATCTACCAATTTAAAATGTTAACAAATCATTACAGCACAGATACATCTCCTAAAGAATTTTAGGAGATGACATACAAGAGATGACCCCCATCCCGCTCACATCCACCCCATTTGTCCCTGGATACATGCTGATATCTATTACAAACAATACCACCCCATACCCCACCCCCTCTCACAGATACATCTCATAAAGAATTTTAGGAGATGACATGAAGGAGATGACATACTTCCCTTCTCACACCATTTGTCCTGGATACATGTTAATATCGACTACGAACAACGCTAATCCATACACCCTCTCACAAACAAACATATGGTTACAGGATCCATGCTGCTATAGCCTGCAAACAGTACCAACCACCACAGCATCAAAAGCCATAAACATTTTGACCACAGCACACTAGGCTTTGTTTGAACTTTTAATGATACTGTAATAAAAAAGACACCTCTTGGATACAACGGAGTTCACATATAGGGATACAACTGTGTTTTGTTCACTGAAGCAGTATCCACAGGAGGGGGTCTTCTTTTGTTTACTGAGCAACTGATAACATCTTGGATACAACCGACTTTTTTTTTTATCTGAATCAGGATCAACAGTATGGGTCTTCTGTGGCAACATCAAAAAGGCAAAAACATTTTGGTCACAGGGACCAGGGTTTGTTAGAACTGTTAATGATACTGTAATAAACACACATATTGGGATACAACTGTGTTTTGTTCACTGAAGCAGGATCCACAGGATGGGGTCTTCTTTTTTTTGTTGTGGAGCAACTGATAACAACTACAGCAGACACCTTTGGACAACTACCAATAATTAACATAAGCCCTAGGGTTACAAAAAGGACACCAGGGTCACCAAGGGTTCACCTGTATCCACACGCACGCGCACGCTCACGTGCACGCGCATTTCACATGCACGCGCAAAGGAACCAGTCTTATACTACTCACAGCTGGCAAAGAGTAGCCTTTGTCACATCCATTGTTAAAGGTTTGACGATATCGGAGCTATGAAGAAAACTAGAGCAAGGATTATGGCCTGTTAGCAGCGGGGTATACAATGCAATACTTGCAGCGTTGTTGTTGTTTTTTAACAAAAGGCAATGCAGCTCCTTTTTAGTCCTGGGCGAACATCTTGCAGTTTTATTCATAAATCTGTGATTTTTTTCATATTTTATGTATAACATACCGTAACACAGTTCCCCGAACGGGCTACTTCATTCAGACCTCATACTGGAGTCTGATTTCATTTCAGAGCGCTTCTTATTGGGTTTGGGAGAAAGTCTTTATGTGATTTTTCTCCTCCTAATATGGTGCCAAACAGGGTCAGTCTCCAAGGGTGACCATATCTGTTTTAGGCGCCGTGACCTGTAAAGTGCTAATGTGTGGCAGCTTCACACTGATGGCGTTTCAATGGCCTGTTTTGGGGCTATTTAACCCCCCCTTGTGTGTATATACGTGTATATATATTTATGTGGGTGGGTGGTTGTGTGTTCATTTTGGCATGTGTGATTTATAAATTTACAATCTTGTGCGGTCCACATGTGGCCGTATGTGAGCACTATTTGTATGTGTCTAAATTTCTGTGTGTGTGTGTGTGTGTGTGTTTTCCCCGGTATCCCTTTGTATCAGTGGTAGGGTTCCCTTGGGTTTCACAGGCCTAGTGACATGGACTCATGGTGGTAATGGCCTTTCACAGCATCTAGCTCCCCTGACACACACACACACACATACACACACACACACACACACACACACACACACACACACACACACACACACACACACACACACACACACACACACAAACACAGATAAGGAGAGTAACAGTGACAAACAAACTAGTGCACAAATATGGGCACAGATGGAGAAAAATACACAATAAATATATAGTATACTGGATAAACATGACAGAAAGAAAGAAGTACAGAAAATATAATTTATAAATAAAACACAGTTAAGACAATAAGTCCAAATCCCTCTAATGACTTTCATAATAAATCCCCTGCTGGTATTTTTCCATATTTCCGTCTTCTACTTTGTTTCTATTAAGGCAACAAACAATATCCAAAAAGAGGAAGAAATTAGAAAGCATGACAGAGGAATTGATTGAGAAATTACACAAGAGGAAATGAAGAGTAACTTTCCTCTCTCCCACGTCACTCTCCTTGTTTTCCTTTGTCTCTCCTTTACATTTCTTTCTTCTCTCCTTGTCCTGTGCTCTCCAATGACCCTCTCTCCATCAAATCGCATATGGCCTACTTAGCTTACATGTTAACTAACAGACCACTCTGCTTGTAATTTACGGCCCCTCGTTTGTGCAAACCTTCAGTGATTTACTTCTTCTATGTTCTCTACTTCTCTCACACGTTTCTAATTCATTCTTTGATCTTTCCTTCATTCTTTTTTTTGTCATTCCCCTTTTTTTAAAATTGTATTCACTATAACTATAAATCACCTGCCTCACTTCCATCTCTCGCCTCTTTCCATTTCTCCAACATCCCGTCCTCTCGTGTCATCCAATTCTCCATCCTTTCCCCTCTCTTCTGTCCCCCATCCCTCTATCTGGTGGGGTGTAAAGTGGCTTAGGTGGCTGCGCGTGTCTGAGCCGCATGTGCAAGCTATAAGAGGGTCAGCTGTCTATTTGCACTTTTAACGTCTTAACTCTATACGATGGGCCATTCATTCTCACTCTCTCCTCTCTCGTTCCCTCTCTCTCTTCCCCCCTTCCCGTCCTCTTTCTGTGTCTATTGCTCTCTATCTCTCTCTTAGGACAGTAAATGTTTTAACTCTCCATTCTATGGGCCATTCATTAAGTTAGTGTACTTTAATAAATAGTCTGATGTGTCACTGGCCAGTGAATTAGTGGCACTTAAAATCACCCACTAGTGGCCAATAGATAGCTGGAAGGTTTGATATGCAGCGGCCACTTTTCCTCAGAAAACCAATTAGAGCATACCAGGTCCGATATGTGCATTAATAACACACGTGTCAGTATTAAAGCACAAACCATCTCAATAACTCATCTCTGTTTACAGTGTGTCAACACACAAGACAATGGTCTTAAATTAAGTTCTGAAAAAAGTGTTACTATAAATATTACTTCATTTTAAATTCAGAGTACAGAATACATTTTTATTTAAACACGTGTATTACAATAATAGCCTAACAAAATGGATTAGTACTGGTATAACAGTGAAATATAATAGTATAACATCAAATTGTTATACTGACACTGGCACAATCACACGATCCCATTGCACATCAGCTTATGTAGTCTAAATAGAAGTATTATTTGAATGTTGTGTTTCAGTGTCCCTGGATTACCTCGTGGTAAGCATTAAGAAAATGTTTTAACAAAAAATTTAAATTAAAAAATATCTCTTCTGTTTTAAAATATTTAAACTAACATTTGCCTCAGATTCTTACTGCTCAGACTCAGCTCTTCAGTGCACAATGTAAGTCCAATGCCAACCTTCAGTGCTAATGCAGGAAGCGGTGTTCCTTTTATTTAACAAGCCGGAAAGTGAAGGTGTCGGCAGTGAGTGGGTGTGTAGCCTGTCTGACTTAAGACAGACAGTTGGTGTCCGTTACAGACCAACCATCAGTGTAAACTTTATTTATTTGTATCTATTTATTTATTTTTCCTGTCTATATCCACGGCCTTTCCAGAACCTTAAATGGCAACTTTACACCTTCTAAGAATCTTAATTTTGCTGACCTTTAGTGTTTAACTGTGTAACTTGCTGCAGCGATGTAGAATTGTGCTCTGGGGTGATTCAGGACACTGTGACATCACTGTTGGGTGTGGTTACTGGTGCAGCAGAGCACATTTATAACCACCAAACTTTCAACCAGATAGGGCAGTGAAATATTGCTTTTCGCCTGGGATTAAGTTATTTTTTAAACAAGTCTTTCAGTTGCCTGACCTTAAAGCTGCAGTAGGCAGTATGTTTTAGGCATCATTGGGCACAAATTCCATAATAACATTTCAGCATATTGTAATTTAAGTGCTCTGAGAGATAACTAGACTTCTGCACCTCCTCATGGCTCTGTTTTCAGGCTTTAAAAGATCTAGCCCATGACGGGAGACTTTGGCCAATCACAGGTCATTTCAGAGAGAGAGCGTTCCTATTGGCTGTTCATTCAACAGAGGCAGCTGTCAATCACTCATGAACTCCGATCAAATGGTCAAACTAGGCAGCGCTGATCAAATATGAATCAATATTCTGTTACTGTAATGCCTAAAGTTTTACAGCCAGCAAAACTTTTAATATGTCCTCCCATGCTAGACCTTCTGTATTGTTGTGCCTATGCAGTCAGTTATGTTCAATTATACTGTGACACTTTTTAAGAAAATAGATAAACAAATTCTGTGCATTCAGTAGGGTTGATTCCCACGGGTGAATCTAAGTGATAATAGTTGCAGAAGTGCCCCAAGCTAATAATATAGCCTTGACAGGGGAAAGGTGATTGGCATATAGACAAAGTGTGTTTGTGAGACTGGATGATTATGTGTGTGTGCATTGTCAAGAGAGGCAGGAGGTTAATTCAATCCTATAGAAACGCAGCATGGAGGGGATTGGACAGCACAGCCCTGAGGGTGTCACTGGCCTCAACCCCAATAGGGGGCAGAACGTGCACGCGCGCACACACACACACACACACACACACACAATATGGACCCTGTGACTTAAGGGTATAAAATCTGAAAAGCCTAGGAAAAGCCAAATTGTTTTTATATCTAGTTTCTGGTGCATTTCATTTAGAGCCAAGGAGGATAAATGATGAACGTGGATTAATACATATATCTATTTATAGAAAATGCTGCATAAAACAAGGACAAGAAAGAAGAGGACATTTAGAGAAGAGCAGTGATGGAGGACGGTGAGAGGGATTGAGGGCATGGGGAGGGGACGAGAAGGGAAGGGAATAGAGTGAATGAAGGAAAGAATGAGTGGTGCCTGTGGAGAGTGGGATGTGTGGGAGAGAGGTGTATGAGTGGAGGACAGAAGTGACCGAAATAGAGTATATAGACAGCAGGATGACGCAAGTGGCAGAGGCAAATGGAAGAGATAGCCTAAATAAACCTTACACCAGCACAGCAGAGTATCCTTTTCAGTCAGACTGGCATAGTTGCCAACTAAGCATGTTGTTTCTGAGATTTGATGTATATGCATATTTGATGCAAGCTACTGTAAATTAAATTACAAAGACATTTGTGAAAAATGTTGCCTATTGTAGTTTCATCCCCTCTTATAATGTCTTGTGAAAAAAATGACAGGGGGGAAGTTACTGACATTTTTTTATGCCAGTAGTGCTTCAGCTTTCAGTCATGGTGTTCGTCTCTTGATTAGTATCATGGCCCATACAGGACAGTGACAACAAAAATACATACGTTTTGTATGGTACAGCTTCTCTTCATGCTTTTTTCCCACATCTCCTCCCTTTTAGTAGTATATTTTCGTGCACCAAAGTGCAGTGTTTATTCTCATATGTGGAGAATGTTGATGTTGCTGTGCAGGTTTTGACCACTAGTAGCGCTATGGAGAAATCTTTTGTGTCCCATTTTGTTTGTATCGTGCACAGTGGGCATCCTCCGGGGTCTGAAAAGTGAAGCCAATGAGGAAGTGCCTTAAACTTGCATTATTTCTAACGGCCAGCAGGGGGCGACTCCTCTGGTTGCAAAAATAAGTCTGATTGTATAGAAGTCTATGAGAAAACGACCCTACTTCTCACTTGACTTTATTACCTCAGTAAACATTGTAAACATGAGTTTATGGTCTCAATTGCTTGTTTCAAGTCTTCTTCAACACAGCATGATGTTCATTTAGTAAAAATGATGGTCCCATTTAGAGTCAGATAGACCATAAACAGGGAATGCTTTAGGGCGTGGCTACCTTGTGATTGACAGGTCGCTACCAGAACATTGTCCGGTCTAGAAGTTGTTTGTGTTTTCGTCTTAAAACTTTGCACAGTGTGTTTTCAGTTCATGAAAGTTAATTGTAACATTTTTGGTTGCCTAAAAATGTATTATTCAGCATTAGGTTGTAGCACCACCCTCTCGTGTCACTTCGGGTTGCAAAACACCAAGATGGCGACAGCCAAAATGCCAAACTCAAGGCTTTGAAACGGCAGTCCACAAACCACTGGGTGACGTCACAGTGACTACGTCCACTTCTTATATACAGTCTATGGTGGTGCACACCAACCAGGATGTACATGTGCCAGCATGTATTGAGGTTTCTTAGACCTCAAGGGTTCACGCAATGCGTTTTGGTGAGAAACACTAAATGGAAACAAAACTTTTGTGTATTTACACAAAAACTCCAAAATACACTTTAAACCTATACACTCATGCACATAGGTAAACATGCTAAGATATGTGCACACAGACTGAAAATAATGTGAAATCAATGCCAGCCAAATATGCTATTATTCAGGAGATAAAATTGCTCTTGAATGAATCAGGCCTAAAATACGTGTGTGTCTGTGTGTTACATTTCCATACGGGAAACCTAATATTGTATTTTGCTAAAAAACACAAAGCCCGACCATCAATTTATTCCACTTTTCCTAATCAGCAGCGGGGCCAAGGATGTCTCCATACATATTCATGCTGCTCCGGAGACTCAGAGAGACGATACATTTACAGCCCACATTTACCATATTACCCTTAATGTTATTAGACCAGCAAACACAATTTAGCCAAATATAAGTCATACATAAGTAATTTAGAAAATGAGACAATATTAATTGTGCGATCGTCATCCGGTTTTAATCCCGTTTGTGTGATAGCACTTCAATCTCTGGAATTGAATGCGCCTGGCTGAATAAATTAGTACAATCAATGTATGACTAGAGTCTCCGTCATGTGGACACACTCTGTGCAAATCTATGCAAATGTCTTATGAGGAGAGGATAAGAGAAGCTCTTCTTGGCTAACAAAGCTCTTGATGATCACAGCCTCATCTGACACAGCGGTGTGATGTCATTTTCACCCTCTCAGAGGAAAAGAAAGAAGCAAAACAAGGAGAATAGGGCGAGGGATGCAAAAAGAGAGGAATGATCATGCTATGTGAATGGTGTGTAAGGATGCAAAGGTTGCCCCTCTCTGTCAATAGAAAGTTATTCCTTTAAGCATTGAAAACATATCTGGCCACTGAAGAAACACACAAATCTGCCATCATGACTCAATTTATTATTTTTCAAATTTATATGTAGATAAGGTCATGACCTTGAGCATTTCCTTTCTGCAAATATTTCTGGTCAAGTTCATGGTTTTCTTCCTCCACTTTCCACTTCCTCTGTTCTCCTTCCCTCTTTAGCTTTCTCCATTTTTTTTCCATCTCCACCCCTTTCCTCCCTACCTCTATCCTAGCCCCTAGCCACCTCCCCTCTCCTCCTCTCCCCTCCCTTTGCTCCTCTCTGCCTGGTATTGATTAGAAGGCGAACCTCTAATCTCCTTAAGGTCATTAGGAACACTTAATTAAAACCTAGTTAGAATGCCTTTGTTCAACCAAAGCAAATTGCAGCTGTTCAAACGCGATTAGTATGATAACGTAAAAACTTGTCGGCAGGGAAAAATATAAGAGAGGGTCTTTTTTTGGTGGAAATGTTTACACAATTGAAATGCAGAGCGCTTAAACACACAGTGGAAGTATAAACTACTGTATACTTGAGCTATAGTGCTTCTGCCTGTGTTTGTGTGTGTTGATGGGATTGTTTATATTTTGCTAGTGGATGGTAAGCTTTATGAAACTAAAGGATTAATGCATGTAACTGGCTTATAGGTTCCAGAGAATTGGTTATTTTATACACCTGAAGTAAAACAAAGAAAGATCTGTCAAATATACAATATGTATAAGATTTGATGGTGACAGTTTTCTCTTGTTGTCATGGTCACACGATCAGTATCATACACCCTCACTTTTATTATTCAGCTAATGGTGCAAGTACAGATTTGAAGAAGCAAAAAAAAGGAAAATGAGAAAAGAGAAGAAACAACTCCAATCAACTTCATAGTCTAGTTACTGTTTATTAGAATGGAGAGATAGAACAGTTTATATAAATACATTTTTTCTGTTATTGAATTTGATTGTTTAAATCTTCATTGTAACATTTTACAACTCCTTTTTTAGTCAACTAATGTTCACACACACAGGCAAATGCACACATAAATACTTATTTGTTATCAATCCTGTATCATAGGGCATTCACAGCAGCTATACAATACATTGTTTGGTCCCTTTTGCATACAGGGCTTCATCACAGACACGTAATGTAATTAGTCATTTGTGTTTAATTGTTACGAAGGCCCAATTAATAGCACACATAGCAGGGAACCCCTGGTGACTGCCGTTAAATTGCTGACAGGGAAAGACACCTTGCCGGCTCCTTTGCCTCTCATTCTGGCATCCTTGCAAATTAAAGGGCCTCCTTTTAAATATTCCTAAGAAATTAGCTTGAATTGACTGATTTCAGATCTGCTGCCCCATCCTCCTTCTGAACATTTATATTTTGTTGACTTGTGGTAATTTTACAGAAGTTATTGAGGGCATGTCTAATTGTAATTGTAATTGTAAATGTTTTATTGATCATGCTTTTGATTAATACATCTAACTATGCTTGTCGTTTTATTAGTGCTGTGATTCAATTAAAATATCTCATCACGATTAATCGCTTGATTGTCCATAGTTAATCATGATTAATCGCAAATTAATCAAACATTTTTTATCTGTTCGAAATGTACCTTAAAGGGAGATTTGTCAAGTATTTAATATTCTTATCAACATGGGAGTGGGCAAATATGCTTGCTTAATGCAAATATGTGTATATATGTATTACTGGAAATCAATTAACAACACAAAACAATGACAAATATTGTCCAGAAACCCTCACAGGTACTGCATTTAGCATAAAAAATATGCTCAAATCATAACATGACAAACTCAAGCCCAACAGGCAGCAACAGCTGTCAGTGTGTCAGTGTGCTGACTTGACTATGACTTGTCCAAAACTGCATGGGATTAGCATATATCTTGAGGTCAGAGGTTGTTTGTCTGTTTTTGTGGGGTAAAGAGGATTCTTCTTTCTCAATGTCTCTCTTGCTTAAGTTATTATTGCAGATAATAAAAGAGAAAAAAAGAGTTAACTAGGTCAAAGGAATTGGTATAAGTTGAATAAAGTGAAGCCATGTAGCCTATATATGCAATATCCTATTTGGAGTTTTGATTAAAACATAGCCTATACATTTAAATACATTTAACAGTCTCACTTGAAGCTGCAGTGGGGAGAAATAGAGCAAACATGATTAAAAAAAGTTATTTTTATAAAACGGTCAAATATGAATCAATATTCTGTTACTGTAATGCCTATTTCTCCTCAAATGTTTTCAGAAACATCTTGTAGTGTACTGTTTAGCTGTAAAATTAGAAAGTTAAATTAGCAGCACAACCAATAGGAACGCTCTCTCTCTGAAATGACCTGTGATTGGCAAAAGTCTCCTGTCACGGGTTAGATTTTTTTAAAGCCTGAAAACAGAGACATGAAGAGGTGCAGAAGTCTAGTTTTCTCTCAGACCACTTGAATTACAATATGCTGAAAGGTTATTATGGAATTTTTGCCCCATGATGCTAAAAATATACTGCCTACCCCGCTTTAATATGTCTTTAAGCATTCTGATTCTGACTTTTTTTCTCATAAAGTTATGACTTTATTCTCGTAATATTACGACTTTTTTTCTCGTAAAGTTATGACTTTATTCTCGTAATATTCCGACTTTTTTCTCATAAAGTTATGACTTTATTCTCGTAATATTACGACTTTTTTTCTCGTAAAGTTATGACTTTATTCTCGTAATATTCCGACTTTTTTCTCATAAAGTTATGACTTTATTTCTCGTAATATTATGACTTTGTTTTCGTAAAGTTATGACTTTATTCTCATAATATTACGACTTTATTCTCATAATATTATGACTTTATACTCTTAATATTATGACTTCATTCTCAAAATCTCAGATGTTTTTTCCCTCAATGTGGCCCTAATACTCCTTCGTACAATTGCACTTTGGCCCTCACTGCATTAGACTTATATACTATATACTTAGACTATAAACTGTACCTTCATCACAATGCTCAAATGTTTTGCAGCTCCAGACAGATTTTTTTTTGTTGTGCCTAAAATGACTATTTTGATAGTAAAGGTTGCTGACCCCTGTCCTAGAACAACCTTTAATGGTGATAATAGTATTTTATTAAAAATAATTATTTAACACATAACAGTATAGTCCATTAAATTATTTCCTACCCACCCTCTCTATGGTCACCGTTGCCTAGCGACGGCAGTAGCGTTCCTTCCTCTCTGCTCTGAGAGCCACTTGTCAGAAACCCAGACGCATCCCACGTAGGAGGAGGCGGAGGGGGGTAAACATATTACTACCAGGCAGCCAGGGGGGTAATTAGGCTTTCTCAAACCGCATATTAACCATCGCTGTCACTGACAATCTTTCTGTAAATGCAAAACGGATATGTGGCACTATTTGTTCTTTCCCCCCAGGGCTCTCAAGTTTCGCGTTACTTGGCTCTCTCAACGTTACTTTACTTTGCGCACTAATATCTAATATCCTGCCGCCGCCTTGACGCGCTGCTGGACCAGATGGCAGCTCGCAGTAATCTCCTTATAGCACCGCGTGCTGCATGTTGTGAATGAGAGAGGTACGAGACAGAGAGACAGAGAGAGAGAGAGAGAGAAATAACAGGAGCTTTGTCAAGTTCAGCTCTACTTGTCTGTCTGTCATTCAGCTTTTCTGTCGGAAGTGTGGGGCTGGAACGACGGACAACAAGTCATGTTTGGAGAGGACTACTTTTTCTACTGGAGCTGCGACAGGTGTGTGGAGGAATACAGGTAGTTAGCTTGTTTTGTCGGAGCAACAGGTTGTTTGTTGACGCTGCACTTGTGATGGGGATAGAGCTATGTGTGCTGGGACTCCACCAGATATTAGCTTGTCACAATATCTGCATAGATTTACACATTTGTACTGCATATATCACCTGTTATTAGATACTCTAGTCTAGTGTGAGCTTTCCTATATTCCACATTGTAGTGGGGTCCCAGTAATTCAACACTAGACATGACTGCACTGCTGGCCTCTTTTTGTGTGTGTCCAAAATGCGATAAGTATTGTAATGAAGAGAGCTTTGGCCTAAGCCTCAATTTCCAACAAACTTATGTGAAAACCCGTTCAGTTGGATAAAAAACCTGGAGGCCAAGATGCCAGCAGGAAAAAAAGGGCATGTTTAATTCAATGGAAAATGAAGAAAAGGGGGGAAAGCAATGTAGCAGTATCAGTTGAGCTGTGCCTCCATCAAGCTGTACATGATAGTGTAGGCTTTGGCTAAAGGGAATAGCCTGCATGGCATTTCACTTTCCTCAGATTTGTCTCATGTTGGATTTTGGTCTCTCTTTCCTTCTCTTTTCCCTCTCTAGATTGTGAAATCCTACCTATCATGTGAAGGCTTTGGTTGTGGTTTGTGTGTGTGTGTGTGTGTGTGGGTATGAGACAGTGTAACAGAGAGCTAAGCTTCGTATAGCGTCACCCTTGGGGCACTGGCCTGTAAAAAAAAAATGTCCCTGTAACCCTGGAACCATGAAACCATGACAGTCATCACTTATTCAAGCGGTGCTGGAAGGCATCCGAAAGAAATCCAGGTTCTTGAACATCCCTCAGCCCCGGGGAATGTTGCAGAACCCCCGTCTGAGATTGTAGAACCCGGGACCGTGCCGGACCCCTCGGAGAACCCGATTCTACAATCTCGTGGGGTCAAAGGCCGGAGACGGATGGAACGGAGAGACGACGAGGGAGGAGCGAAGGCAGAGACTGCGAAAAGGAAGAGACAAACATGGAGCAGAGAGAGGATGGAGAGAGGAAGGAGAGAGGAGCAGTGTTACTTAAGGAACAAATGTAACAAGGAAGTTAGAAAAGACCGAAAAAGTGGGGGGAAATTTGTGGAAGGAAAAGACAAGAGCAAGACGGATGTGTCTGTGATTCTGTCAACAGCAGAAACAGAAGGTGAAATCAAGCAAAGGATGGGGAAAAGGAAGATATGGCCTGTTTCTCTTTGTCCATTTCACCTGAAAAACATCACTGAAAGAGGGGAAAACATGATGAAAGGGATGAGGTGGCATCATATCTTCCTCTGGTTAACTCTCCTCCTCTTCAGCCTGTGTCCAAAACCTACTTCATCACAGGTAAGAATGGCTTTCAAGAGCCAATTGTAATTTGTGATCCGAAAACTGGAATAGTAATTGTTAACAGATAATGTACTGCATATGAAGTATTGAATGACTATCAAATAGGCCTTTTTCACAGTAGACATTTTGACCTGTCACAGTAGGAAAACACAGGTGTGACTAATGACATTAACGATAGCTATGTTCTATTCAAGTGTCCCAGTAAGTCACAAGCGTGACAGTGAGCCAGTTTGCACAATACCAGGACCTGAAATTGATAAATGGAATTCAACCATCGTCAATTTATTGATGTTTTTATTCAAAACACATGTCCTAATACATTTTAAAGGCATAGTTCGGGTGTTTTGAAGTGGTGTTGTATGAGTTACTTTTACTTTATTTTACCTAAAGTACATCACGGTTTGCACACCCCAGTTTGGAGAAACAGACATGAGTACTGGCACAGGAGCAAAGCAATACAATGCTGTGGACAGGGCTGGCGGCAAAATTTATTTTGACCACCTAAAAGAAAGGCTCATCTAAAAAAATCAATATCAGTTTAAGTGTACGCTATATTTAGAATATTTTCACTGCTTTATCTTGCCGTCAGACAGCCCTTTCCGACAGGGAACTGAACTAAAAGCGAAACTTATTTAGCCAGTTCCCCATCGGAAAATATTCTAAGTATAGCGTACACTTAAACTGATATATATATATATTTTTTTTAGGTGGGCCTTTCTTTTAGGTAGCTAAAATATATTTTGCTGTTCGCCCCATCCACAGCAGTACATTGCTTTGCTCCCATGCTGGTAATCCTGTCTGTTTCTCCAAAGAGGGGGTGTGCCGTCCGTCATCTACTGTAGTTGTAATACACTGACTATGGATAAGTACCTCATATAACCCCACTACAAAACACCCAAACTATCCCTTTTAAATGTACTGTATACATACAGTATGTGTAATGGTAAGAGATTTGCCTGCAAAATGGGTTATGCTATACTATTATATTATATAATATATATATATATATATATATATAAATATAATGCTATATCGTAACCCTATTCTATAACCCAGAGGCTGTTTCATTTTTATAGCACAAATTGCTAAATGGCATTGTAGATCATTATTGTATCCAAATATCTCAGGTTGCTGCCTCCACAAATAAGTAAAAATGGCGAGAGACCCAGATTGGATATAATGATACTAATTGTTAAACTGCCTTTCATTCTTAGGGAAATTTTCCACGAATGGAGAACATTGCTGCCTTCAAACCTGTGTCCACCTCTCCGGCTCGCTCCACATGTGGGGTTCCAGAGCGGAGCAGCTACTGTCAGTCGCCGTCCTCCCAGGCTGAACTGCTGACATGTTATCAGGCCTTCTGTGTCCAGGAGTGTCCCTATAGATCCTCCACACCTCCGTATGCCCCACTGCTACTGCCTGCACACAGGTTGGTAGACTGAATTCATAGTAATGTTATTAAGGTATTTTAGATGATGTCTGACCTTTCCATTCATGCAAAAATAGAAAAACAGAAAAGAGGTCCTTTTGAGAGAAAATACTTACACATTTAAACTTTATTCCACCAGGGGTACCTGTGTAACTGAAGACAGTAACGACACTCGTCCTGGGACTCAGCCAGAGACCGGAACCGCTACCAGTTCAGAGGGGGGTTCTGGTGGATCCAGTAGTGTGCTGTTTCGGCCAGTCCAGGATGGATGTCTGGTCTCTCCCCCCTCACAGACACTAGGAGCGTTGGGTTCCCTCACCCTGGCATTGTGGATAAAACCAAGCTCTCCTGGAGAGATGTGAGTTTACTTTTTGTAATTTCTGAAAAATTAGAATAATCTGTGTGAGTTGCATAGTTTCAGATACGGTATGAGGCTTTCTTTTCATACGAGCAGTCATTTGCTGCTGCTGAGTTTTGAATTGACTACCAATGTCATCTTACAGTACATACAGTTTACTGTGCATTACATCTTTTTTAGAATGTAATTTCTTGTGCAAAAAAAATCTGATTTTGATGAAATGGTTTCAAAGTATCCTGGTTTTACTTATCACGGCATGTGATTCATTATAAACACTACACAACTAGAAATGCTTCAAAATGTTGTGAAATTCTATATTTGCCAGGGATAAATGGTGAAGATAACTGATGGATAGATTCTGATCTCTGTGAAAAGGATGAGTCACAAAGACACATCATTGCTTTGCAGCTTACATCATGTTACATCTAGCAAGCTTTGTTGATACTTTCTCGGTTAGAGAAGGTAAAGGAAGAGGTAAAGAAACTGATAGCTCACATTGCCTGGATAGAAACATGCTGTGTCTCAATCAGCAAGGTAGAGTTCTTGTAGAAATTCAACTTCATGGGTGAAAATGGAAATGCATTGATGCAGATGAAGTTGGTATTGGTAATATGAGGATATACTGTATATATTAAAATGCTTGGAACCTAAGTAGCAGAAAAAAAAGAGAAAGAAATGGGAAGTGTCATAAGTATGACACAGTCACAGTTAGTGATGTACCGTATCAGAGTAGTCCAACATTATCATGTGCTACTGATGAAATACCTGCTGGAAACACACTGCTGCTGTGATGTATAGTCAAATGTCTGTTCCGATATGACATCTAATATGATTTTCAAAAACTGAAAGTGCATTGACGTGAAAGCCCTGTGTGATATTGATCTAATAACAAGGAGCAATCAGGTCAGGTCTGGTCAGGTCAGTATCACTGTCAGGAAATGTTGGCCAACAACTGGCTGTCATGTCCTACTTAGACATGTTGTGTGTGAGAGACAGGGGATGAGAGTGTGCTGGTATGTTGCAGGCAGCGCTGGGATGGTGCAGAGTTACACACGCTCAGATCAGCTTGCGGTCACACACACGTCACACACACAAAGCACAAGCACACACAAAAAGAGATCTGTTGGCTTTAGTTGGCAACCCCATCTCCTCCTACAAAATACAGCAACACTTAAAGTAGATTGCTCGAACAACATGGGATGCTTGTGTCATGAGACTAGAAATAGGCTAAACATGCATGATGTCTTGGTTTCTATTTGCTGGTTGAATGTTTGTTAGATGTATGTATGTAGCTAGCAAAAATTTGGATGGACACTTTAGAATTTAAAGTAAATGTCAAAATGTATTCAGCAGAACCAAAAATATCATCTTTGTTATTTAATGCATTGTTCTTCCTTGTCAAAACCTGACGCCTACAGTTCCCAAAATGCAACTTGACCACGGACAGTTTGGTCGGAGATTCGGGTGTGTTATGCTAGTAGTGGCTAATGTAACCCCGTGCCGCATTAAGCAGAGATGAGGAGCGGGCTACAGAGGTCTCGTAAGCTCGCTTCTTTCTAACTCACAGGTCTTTTTATTTTCAAACTTGTAGTCTTCAGCTCCATCCAACGCTGACTCAAGTGACATCACTTAAGGCAGTTTATCAGACATTACACAGCTCCCTCTTGAGACACAAAAAGTTTTTTATAACCTTTTTTTTTTTTTACACATATGCAGTAGTACTCCTCAAGACTAATAATAATTATTATACATAATAATGTAGCTGTTAATTGTCATAAATAACTATAACTACAACATTTTACTAGACTGTCTTTTAATATGATGAGAAATGGTTGGCTCCATGTGGACAAACAAAGAAAGGCATTGCTCAGTGGATTAAACAAACATTTTAAGTAAGCTGTTATGCTTTGTTGAGCTTTCATGAGATACGGTCTGTCAACATTCACATATTCACAATGTGCTGCAAAGGTAAACGTGACTGATTACTTTGCAGTGGTGACTGTCTGAAGAAAGACCCAGAGCAACCTTGGACAGGTTCCATGTGTATTCTAGTCAACTCACTGGATGTTCAGTTTAAATGCTGCTGTCCGTTAAATTTAACTCTGAGAAGGAGAATCAGCCCGAGATCAAATCTCTCCTTTAAATTTCATACTGTGATTTTGTTTGTGAAGTTGTCTGTCGGAGGATTCAGATGACAGACGAGTCTTGTTCTCTTGGTTTTCCGAACATGACACCTGTATGGCTGAATGCATCTGAATGGAGAAAATATCTCTCCACTCACTCTCCCTCTCGCTCTCTTTCTGTTGCTGTCATTGGCCATCAGTCTTTTGTTGTAGAGACGATCATGGCTGCCATCAAAGAAGCCAGATGAAAGGAGGTCTCTATCCTCACCTCTGTCCATCTCTCCTCACCCCTCTCTCTTTGTCTCCCCCTCTCTCTATGATTTCACATCGCTCCCCTCATCTGAACAATGAACAGAGCCAGCCACCTGTTCTTACACATTATAGTTTTTACTCTACCGTGGCTTCACTTCCACAAACTGATTATAAAGTCACGTTTATATTGTTTGAGGATTCTTATTCTGAGTAGATATTTATTTACAGTTGGTTACATGCACTAGACTTGTCCTACCTGGACAACATCGGGTAAAAGTGCATCTTGCTTGAAGTTTTTTGACAACTTGTCTTTTACCCAACCATCACCTCACCTTACCCGAGCAACATTGTTGTTATTGTTCGTCTTTTGGCTACTCCCGTTAGGGGTCGTCACAGCGGATACGCGGCCCGCATATTTAATTTGGCATATGTTTTACACCGGATGCCCTTCCTGATGCAACCCCCACCCGGGGTGATACATGTTTTGTTGGTGGGAAGAAACCAGAGACCCCGGACACGGGGAGAACATGTTAACTCCACACAGAAAGGCCCTGCCCACTGGGGACCGGGGACCTTCTTGCAGTGAGGCGAACGGTGCTCACCACTGCAACACTGTGCTGCCCTTGCCTAAGCGACGTATTGAATAAATTATAGCAGAAAACAGAAAATTATACAACAATTTTTACAATAGACTAATCATATAAAAAGTATACGATTTTAAAGCAAAAATGGCAAAAGTTTACTGGTTCCAGCTTCTCAAATATGTGTATTTGCTGGTTTTCTATGATAGAAAACTGGGGTTTTGGACAAAACAAGCACCGTAGATGTGTAAACTTGGGCTTTTTGATGGGCATTTTTCACTATCTTCTGGCATTTTATGGACCAAATTAACAAATTTGACACAAGAATAATTTTCAGTCCAGTAAATCAATTTAGTTGTTGTAAGTAACCAACTTGGATTAACTTTCTTCTTGCACGTATTATCTCTATCTGTCTTTCTATCTCTTTGTCTCTACCCACAGGCACACACACACTCACATGCATGCACAGACATACATACATATGGTATCTTTCTCATGCATACATCTATCTGTGATTTATAGGGTATGTGGCTCTGGGTTCATAAAAGTCATGATTTCCCATAAAATGTCAGTGATGGTGGTTAATATGACACGTGGAGGGTGTGTGTCAGTGTCTGCACCCAGTGTAGCAGCTCAAACCTAGCAGTCATGTAAAATATTGATATTCCATGTGTAAATGTCAGGATGAGAGACTGTGTGTGGGAATGTGTGTAGTGGCATTCGATTCCATGGGTTTTAGAGTCCATCTTCCTTCTTCCTTCCCTCTGAGTTAAGTTATAACAACTTATCACTGCCAGATATTTAAATGGACTGTTTGGACTGTCTATTGATGCTGAAATAATTGTGTTGCGTATATGCGTGTGTTTTTGTTTCCCTCAGGATGCTGCTGGAGAAGAGCTCAGGGGAGCGGTTGTTTTTTTCTGTGACAGTGTCCGAGCAGGCTGTCACCCTGCTTTATGGTCAGTCCCGCAGGCAGACTCCTCTGACCGTCAGCTTCAGAACAGAGGGGAGGCTTACACTGGAGAAGTGGACACACCTTGTTTTGCAGGTAACAAATCTCAAGTGTGTCATGATCCCGATGGTGGCATGAAAGAAAAACTGCCTTGTTAAACATGCCATAGTCGGTCAATATGAGAGGCACATGATAATGAGCAAATATAAGCATCCATAGGTGAGATTGTGTGCATGAAATTCAATCAATCTACCGTGCAAGCACCATCAGGTTTGTGTTTAACTGTTGTCATAAGGGTTGTGAAAGCAGAATGGTCTCCTTCTATCACAGACTTACAGTCTCTCTATCTTCTTCTTTATCTGTGTTCCCTCTTTTATTCTCTGTCCATCTTTTTCTCTTCCTCTCTACGAGCTTGTGGTAATTACACTGGCAAACATCTGCTTTGGCACAGCTGCTGGGGCCAGGGGTACACACATTACATC